>NW_005196484.1:0-1355 GCF_000372725.1 Emiliania huxleyi CCMP1516 | reverse complement strand
GCCTGAGGATGAGGATGAGGCAGCACTGGCGGTGGCGGAGGAGGTAGAGTTGGCGGCGGCGCTCGAGGAGAGCGCGAGGCTGGAGGAGGAGAGGCGGGCGCCCGACGAGAAAGTGTCGTCCTCTTTGGCTGCAGAGAGGCCGCCTTCGGTGGAGGAGGAGGAGCCACCGGACGACTTCATCTGCCCGATCACGACTGAGCTGATGATTGACCCGGTGATGGCGGCAGACGGGCACGCTTACGAGCGGACGGCGATGGAGCGCTGGCTCGCGACCAAGTCGACGAGCCCGATGACGGGCGAGGCGCTCGAGCACATCTGTCTCTTCCCGAGCCACATCCTGCGCCGGATGATCCGAGAGTGGCGGGAGGCGCATCCAGGACGGTAGACTTGTGTGGTGTTTGTGGAGGCGAGTTGGCGGCGGCGATCGAGGAGAGCGCGAAGCTGCGGAGGACGAGGCGAGGCGCGCAGAGCAGGTGCCTCCCGCCATTTACCCGAGAGATGGACATGGAGTCACAGAGCCGCTTAAAATACCGTAGGGTACCGAACTTAAGGCAAGGTAGCTTGAGTTAGGTTTAGGTGCTTTGCACTTAGTTTAGACGGGGTAGCAGCAGTTAGGTACACGGGATTTCTTTTTTGGTACCGGCGACGGCCCTCCTCGGCCCTCGCTCTGGTACGACGAGGGTGCGGCGAGTGAGGAGGAGCAGGAGCAGGAGCAGGAGCAGGAGCAGGAGGAGCAAGAGGGCATCTAGTAGCGTAGGCACTCGTACTCGAGCGTAGGTGCTCGTAGCCGTAGGAGGGAGCGATGCCTCAGAGTGGTGTGCGGGCCGCGTGGCCCGTGTGCCGGTCCGGCTGGACCGAGAGGGTGGGTAGCAGGAGTTAGGTACATTATAGAACAGGATTTCGCTCACTAACTCAAGCTACCTTACCTAAGTTCGGTACCCTACGCGGTATGTGTGTAAAAAGGACCAGAGCGCAAAGCCTTTCCGGTCAGCGCAGGGGGAGCGCTGGAATGTGGAAACGAATCGGAATACCAATAAATATTAATCAAATTACAAATACACATATACCGGTCCCATCGCACCATCGCAGTAGTCTTTCGCGGCCCACTCTGGCTAGTTCCAGTTCACTCTGACACGCTAAGAGCGGCCGCACACTGCTCGGTACCCCCCCTGCACATCTAAAGCCATGGCCGACCCCCTCCTTGTCGACCTTAACTGCCTGCCCCCCTACATGTACATACACATGCACCATGCGGAAGCCGCGAGGTGATGGTGGGTGGGGCGCCCCACGGATGGCAGACAAATCCCCCCCCGGGATGCGCGCTTCGATAACCGTCTGGATGCAGGTGTCACCAA
>NW_005196486.1:0-1355 GCF_000372725.1 Emiliania huxleyi CCMP1516 | reverse complement strand
CAGCCGGGAGGGAGAGGGGCCGCGGCAGAGCCAGGTGTGGCGAGCGGGCGCCGCCTCGTATCCCAGTAGTCTTTGTGTTCATTGGGTGGTGGGTGGGGGCGCAGGATACACGCCGCGTGAGAGGGCACGGTCACGAACAGCCGAATCAGCCGCGCGGGACCCCCCGCCTAAGCCTCCACCTCACGTCTCAGCGTGAGCGCAAGTGATGTCATAGAAACATGTGCTCACACAGTCAGCTGCGTTCATACAACATTTTTTGCGCTACCGCAACAACACGCTCAACACTCAACACGCAAAATAGAGCCGCGTACGTTGTGAGCGCTGAGCGGACGCGACCCCCACAGGTCGCCGCAGGTGCAGCGGCCAGCGCGCGCGGCGAGACGAGAGTCCGGTCGAGAGAGACCTCTGCGGAGGGTGCGGCGGGGTTGGAGACGTTTTCTCAAGATTTAGATTATAGCGCGGTGTCAGAGAGTGAAATGGAACTAGCCAGGGCGGCCAGGCAGCGGCCAGCGAGACGAGAAAGAGACCTCTGCGGTGCGGCGGGGTCAGAGTGCGCCCGGCCACACACATACATTTTGCCGCCGCGGCGCAAGCGGCCCCTCCGCGATCCGCCATCTCTGCTCGCTGGGGCGTATCCTGCTCTCCAAAGACGCAGATATAGATCTCCGGAGGACAGAGACGCCACTCGTGAACGCTGCCAGCCAGCAGCGTCACAGCCGGTACCTCTCCTTGTAGTACTGCTGCTCCGCCACCATCTTCTTCTCCACCTTGGTCGCGATGCGGTCGTGGTTGGCGTGGATGCGGCCTATAGTGCGCGAGTCGTGGGACAGATCGCGGCACGGTGGCTCGGCCGGGGGGGGGGGGGGGGGCTCCTGCAACGGCCCCCCCACAATGGCGTCAACGGGGAGCCCGTGCTTGGACGGGATGGTGCTGAAAATGCCCATTTGTCCCGCCCCCCCGTACGGGTCCCTGTCGCCCATGTTGCGGTCCTGCGGCGGCCCAGGGGGGGGGGGGTTCACACCACGCCCCCGGCCGGTTCGAGGGGGGCCCCCCTGCGGGGGCTCCTGCGGGGTCCCGGGCGCCCCGACTGCGATTTAATTTTTAATATAATATAAGGGAATATAATATAATATAACCCCTGCGTGGTCCCGTGCCCCACGACTGCAATGTTGACCGCGGCATTCATCTCTCGCGTGAGGTACCTTCAGGCCGGGGGGCAGGGGGCAGGGGGCAGGGTTTTTTGTTTTCTTCCCCCCCCCTTGGTGTTTCCCTTTGTCCGCTCTATATTTCCACATGACATACCAACTCGTAATGTTTGTATGTCAAATCCTAATGTGCCTTCTGACAGGGCGCCC
>NW_005196487.1:0-1355 GCF_000372725.1 Emiliania huxleyi CCMP1516 | reverse complement strand
CCGTAGCCCGTCTAGTGCCTCACTGACCAACTCCAGCGCTACGGTCTACGTGGCCGGTGTGGTACTGGGGCTGGGCAGCCTTGGGGCCGGCGGAGACCGCCGTCTAGCGGTCGCACTAGTCGGATATCGTTGTTCAACCTGTTTGTTCAACGGTTGTTCAACCATACTTTGAGCCTCAATTATTAATTCGGGTTTGGGTCTCTGAGGTCGATACTAGCGTCTATAACTTGCCACAAGCATGCTTTACAAAAGTCCAGCGGAGCTGGACTCGCAGAACGGCCGTCCGCGCGCGCTGTGAACAGCGCCGTGGTTGAACACTGTTCAACGTCGTTGAACACGTGACGGTCCAGTAACCGACAGCGCCCCGCCAGCCCGAGCCCGCGACGCACGCCCCGCGCCACGCCAGCGCCCCTGTCACTGATATAGGGCTGTCGCGTCGCCCCGCAGGGGCTCTCCTCAAGACGTCCTGCGAGGCTTGGGCGTCAGCCCCTCAGGTACTGAAATCTCATGCACCTCTACTGAAGTAGTCTCTTAGAACACTATTCGTAAACTCATTGACGTATTCTGTGGTCTGTGATCTGTGAGGGTCCGCCCGCAGGCGCATTTTGTATACCGAGGCGGTGCCCGGTGCCGAACCTGTCGGACCTTAAGACAGCATTGTAGGTGGATCACGCCCAGCTCGACAAGCGCGCTCAATGCGGACGAAGGTGGCTCGATGGCATTCTTACGAGCGAGAACGAGAGCTGCTCTCAGAGCAGTGGCGAGGAGGCGCGCGCGGCGGACTACTCACGAAGGTGGGTGCACGACGTTCTGACTCGTGCATGTCGTCGTCGCAGGAGGACCTCATGGCTCATGTATCATGTTCTTCACATAAATAAACGCAAACACACAAACAAACGCACAACCTGGCGAGCAAAAACCTGATCGCGCTCTTCACGCGCCGCGGGGCCGGCCCGGGGAGCGGGAGTCAAGGGTAAGCCGTGCGGCTCGGGCCCCCCGGCATCCCGCCCCTCCCTCTGTCTCTATACTCTCTGCATTCTTCAGTTCGGGTAAGCATTCCGTGGGCCGGGCTTGGGGGCGGGGGGTGGGGGAGCGGGCAGAAAAAGTGTCGTCGGCACCAAACCTGCCTCACCGCGGCGAGAGGAGTCACCGCGGGCGGGGAGGGGGGGGGGAACCGGCTAAAAAAAATGCGGGTTTTGGGTAAAACCCAAACCTTCCTTACCCACCCCGGGGGCGAAAAGAGAAAAATAATAAACCCCCCCCGCTCTGGTAGGAGGAAAAAAAAAAACCCCTTTCCCCCGGGGCAGAAAGCCCCCCCCCTGAGGTCCCCCGGACCCCGGGGAAAAAAAACCCCC
>NW_005196488.1:0-1355 GCF_000372725.1 Emiliania huxleyi CCMP1516 | reverse complement strand
GCCAGCCACCGCCGCCGTCGCCGCCTCCCCCCTCGCCGCCGCCGCCGCCCTCGCCGCCGCCGCCCTTGCCGCCGCAGCCCTCGCCGCCGCAGCCCTCGCCGCCGCCTCCGAGCCCGCCGCCTCCCTCACCGCCTCCACCGTCGCCGCCCCCACCGAGCCCGCCGCCGCCGTCGCCGCCGCCGCCCTCGACGCCGCCGCCCTCGACGCCGCCGCCCTTACCACCGCCACCGCCACCGCTGCTGCCCGGCCCGCTGCCGCCGTCGCCGCCGTCGCCGTCGCCCCGACGGCGCAGCGGCGGCGCAGCCACCCGCTTACGGCATCGTCTTGGGGTTGTGCTCGCGCCGGCCGACCTCGCCGAGCCGCTAGCGCGCGCGAGGGAGGCATGTGCGTTGCGCCGCTCAGCGGCCGTGGAGGGCGAGCGCGGGGGATGCGCGCGCTTACTAGTAAGTGCTACATTGTGCGTGCTGTATGTCGGTCTGCACACTGTACAGTGCCACGGTGCCAGTGGGGTGTGAATGTGAACACTGACCCTCACACACTTAGGGTTGGTCAACCATGTGGGTGTCTATGTGTTTCCCTCGGGCAGTAGATTCTTATTTCATCGTCAAAAAGCGCCCGTATTCACTTGCCAAAATCGCGACCCGGGGTGTTCGACCGGGCTAGCCCTGGCCCTGGCGAGTGGCGTCGCTCCTGCTCGTGCTCCTCGCACTTTATAAGTAAAAAGTTGTTAGCTTTGTTACTCCCACTTTTAGCCTTACGAGTTACGTTTGAGTACGTTACTCGTTACAGTAGCATTAGCCATTACTAGTTATAGTAAAATCGCCCGTCTCGGGTACCCGGACGGTTTACCCCTTTACGTAAACCGACACGAGTGCGTGAGCAGTGTCCAGTGACAGGATCTGACTCGTTGATTGTTACAGTGGCGGAGGCGCAGCTCAGGAGTGACGAAGCCCCCACGCAAATCGCAATCCCCCTCTCTCCACGCGTCTCTCCCGCTTACACAGAGGAGCTCTCCACCGCTCGGCGTCGAGCTGGCGTCGGAGCAGATACACATACAGACACATGCCGGTAAAGACCCCGCCAAACAAGGGGTGAAGCTGGCGACTTGACGCCCGCGCCACCACTCTCGCGTGTGGCGAGAGCGCTCAATAGAGACGGACACCCTCGGCCCGCCGCCAACCCACAGCGGCGACGCACGCCGCCGCCTGGGCGTCCAAACTGCCCTGCGGGCGCGGCTGCTGTGCGGGCGCGGCTGCCCGCTGCCCGCTGCGGTCTACTCGCCGCAGTTCGCCTTGATCCACGGGTGGTTTTGCACCTCGCCCAGCGCCAGCCGCTGCGACGGCTCCTTGACGAGC
>NW_005196489.1:0-1356 GCF_000372725.1 Emiliania huxleyi CCMP1516 | reverse complement strand
GCGCAAGATATGAAGGGTGGCTAAGGGCTCTGCTCGCAAGGCGCCCGCGTCGCAGACGCGGTACCATTGACAAATCTGCAATATACCCCCACACGAGCAAATAGCCAAAATCCGAATACCGTGCACGAACTGGGCGATCTGGGCCGTGGACGGGGGCAAGCCTTCAGCTGGTGCCATTCCCGTAAAATTGAAGCCAAGAACGTCCGCCAAATCCGTGCTTCGTGCTTTGGGAGCAACTGAGGGAAAGCCGCTGATCGAGCCCAGCGTGCCCGCGGCTGGGGACGACACGCTGCGGAATCGGATCGAGCCCATGCACCGGGCAAAGAAGGACGCTGCAGAAGCGATTGGAGAGGCAGCCGGCGTCTGCCGTCACAACGAGTCCCAGCGCTGGTTGGACATGCGCGTCGGCTCGCCCGAGGACTGCTATCGCGACCCTCCCGTCGTGCCGCAGCCTCCGACGAGCTCTGCAACCGAGGAGAGTGAGGGTGCGCCTCCCCTCACTGCTGGCCTGGCTGCGCACCGCCCCACAAAGCACCCCCTCGAGCATCTCTACAAGTACAAGTGCAAGGGCGACCTTCTCCAAGTCGTCAACGCGCCCGGCGGCTCCGGCAAGACTTTAGCCTTGGCCACCCTCCTTGCGGAGCAGGAGGAGATCCGCTCTCGGTCGGCAACGTGGCAGCTAGTCGAGAGACTCGGTAGTTGTGACCCCCCTGAGTGAGGACAGGAGAGAGAGAGCTTTTGTGGTGCTGGTGTACGCAATAACGGGACAGGGTAGTCGTTCTCTCTAGCTCCCCTTCTAGCTCTTAGCATGAGCTGTGCCCTGTGTCCGACCCCTTTTGCGCAGCAACACCTTAAACTTTCAGGCCCTCCAAATTCGGGTCGGAGCGTAGCGGAGTGGGCCCCGAGTTTGAAAAGGGCGACGGACGCTTGCGTCCTAGCCTCCAACAACGCCTCCCCGGCGCAGAGGGCCCCCCGGAGGATGCTCAACCGCCCCACGCCACGCACGCCGCTGCGGTCCTATTCCCAGCTCGCGGGGCCACTTCTTATTTTATTTTTTCGTCTTCTTCGAAATCTGTTCTCAATTTGTTCCGCACCCTAAAGTGCTTCAGCGAGGTCAAAAAGTACTTTAGCTTCAGCGAGGTCAAAAAGAAAGAAAAAACTGGCGCTCCCGCCGCCTACACCCGTTCTCGACCATGGCCTCCGACCCCTTCACGCTCCAGTTCTGCGTCGATGACAACCTGCGCATCTTTGCGCGCATGCTCGCGTGCCTCGACCGCGTCGGAAAGGACCTCTACCTCGAGGCGTCCGGCGGGCAGGTACCACGTCCAGTGGCGCCTCGCCCCAGTGGCTCCGTGT
>NW_005196490.1:4981-19902 GCF_000372725.1 Emiliania huxleyi CCMP1516 | reverse complement strand
TCGACAGCCCCTCTTCCGAGCCGGCGCGTGGCGACGAGCCGCGGCCAGTGTCGCTGGTTCCTTTGGCGGCGCAGCGTTTATCCCCCCCACCCGCGCCCGCCCGCCCGCCCGCCCGCCCGCCCTCAGGCCTTGCCCCTTCGCAGGCGCGGGAGCGCTCGCCGGCGAGCACCTCCTACCTCTCCTCGCCCGGCTGCTCCCTTGCCCCGTCGCCCGCCGCGCCCTCGCCCGGCCTCAAGAGCTTGGCGGCCTTTGTCCGCCAGCTCAAGGCGTGGGACGAGGCGTGCGCCGACGGCCGCTCGTCGTGCTGGTTCGAGACGGAGGGCGACCTCCCGCGGCTGGCCGGGGAGGCGCTGCTGGCCGAGGCGGCCGCGACGGGCGCGAGGCGGATCGCCTTTGACGCCGTCGCGGCGCGTCTCGAGGCGACCGCGGCGCCGCCGCCGCTTCTCGGCACCGCCTTGGCCGCGTGGCCCACGGGATGGGGCATCGAGGAGGGCAACTTCTGCGGGCTGGCGCACTGGGCTGTGGAGGTGTGGCACGCGGCCGGGTCGGTCGACGCGAGCCGGTGGCAGGTCGAGGCTGACGGAGGGCGCCTCTTCTTTGTGCGGGTCGCGGAAAAGGCCGCATAATCGCGCTCTCCGCCGAGGCCCGCCTCGGCGACGGCGCTCGCCGCGCAGCAGCAGCAGTAGCAGCAGCAGCAGCAGCACGTGATTCTTGACACATGATTACACTACACAGTCCTCCCTTCGGTTGTCGTTTCGACCCTGTTTTTTTCTTCTATCGCAGCGCACTCGCATCTGTGAGCCTAGCGCAGCGCGAACTCGCCGTCTGAGCCTAGCGCAGCGCGAACTCGCTCTGAGCCTAGCGCAGCGCCTCGGAAAACACCATTTTGGCTCGCCAACAAGCCCTCCGCGCCCCCACACCGTTAGGATAATACATTTTTTCGTTTACCTACACTCGTGAGAGAGGCTTGTATCTTAAGCATTCTAAATTCTTCTTTCGGCTCTCCAGCGTGAACCGCAGGCTGGCACTCGCCGCACGCCGCACACGACGATGCTCGGCTCTCACCTCTCCTCCGTCTTCTCGCGCACCGCGGAGGACGAGGCCATCGACGAGGACAGCTACCACGACTCTCGGAGGCGCCAGCTGCAGGCTGCCACGCAGGCCGCTCTCGGAGGCGCCAGCAACTATGCCGCTCGCTTGCGCGCGGAGGAGGAGGAGGAGGAGGAGGAGGAGCGGGACCCGATGGATTCCATGGCATCGGCGAGCGCGCGGAGCGCGCGGCACAGGCACGGCAAGTCAAAGAAGGACAAGAAGAAGTCATCCAAGTCGAAAAAGGACAAGAAGGCGTCGAAGTCGAAGCGGGAGTCCAAGAGGAGTCGCAGCCGCGGGAGCAGCAGCGACAGATCCAGCGCCTCGCCAGCACGCGGGTCGACAAGGCGGAGAGAGGGCGAGGTACTCGGCGCCGGATGCCCGGCAGCCGCAACCTCGCAACCGCCGCCGCCTCCGCCTCCACCTCCGCCGCCTCCGCCGCCTCCGCCGCCTCCGCCTCCACCGCCCCACCACCCGCACCCGCACCCGCCGCTACAGTCGCACCCGCACCCACACCCGCCGCCTCCGCCTCCGCCTCCGCCTCCGCCTCCGCTTCCGCTTCCGCCTCTCCACGGCGCCGGCGCGCGCGTCGACGAGGACGACTACCTCGCGCGCAGCCGGCGGCGCAAGGAGCAGCTGCAGCGGGAGGCGCCGGTGCCCTACATCCACGGGCCGCGCGAGGACGAGAACCCAATCATCGACTACATCATCAAGACGCACAAGTACACCCGCGCGGGCAGGCTCGCCAAGCCGTCCACCGCCGCCGGCGCGCCTCTGCGCGGCGTCGCCCGTGCGGACCACGAGAGCCTCGCCTCGGTGCTCGTGTCGACGCAGGCCTTCAACACGCTCGAGGACTCGCGCCAGCTCTCGGCCGCGCACGAGCGGCTCGCGGCGGTCACCCACGGCGCGCACCTGGCTCCGCCTGTGCTGCTCACCGAGCGGCTCAACCAGGACTACGTCAAGGACCGGCAGGCGGCGGGGCTGCCCGCCGCGTTTGGGGCGAAGCAGCCCGCCGGACTCGCAGAGGAGCAGGAGGAGTCTGCGGCGGTCGACGTGCCGGGCGGCGCCGCGGCGCCCTCGCTCTACTCCCGCGCGGGCGAGGGCCTTGTCGCGCCTCGCGCCGACCCGCCGCTCCGCCGGCGGACTGTCGACCGAGAGAGGCTCGTCTCGAGCTGGAGCCACGACAAGTTTGGCTCGGCGAGCCGCTCGCCGTCGCGCTCGCCGTCGCGCTCTCGCTCCCGCAGCCGCGACGCGGACCGCGGCCGATCGCGGAGCGGCGATCGCCCAGCGCGCGGCGAGCAGGCGTCTGGGCGCAGCGAGCGGGGCCGCCGCAGCCGCAGCCGCAGCCGCAGCCGCCGCCGCCGTAGCCGCAGTCCCGACTATGGCGAATACCGGGGGAGCGGTCGGCCGCCGCCCCCTGAGCGCCCCTCGCCGACGTACTCGCCGCTACGGTGACAACAGAAATGTGGTTGTGGACCTTTATTTGTATGTTGACCTCGCTTTGCCTGTGCTATCTCCGTCCGCGCGTGCCTCTTCCCTTTGTTGGTCGATTGTCCTATAAGTAAAAGGACGCAACCGCGAGGGAAGAATATTCTCCGACGGTTCCGACATGTCCGACGGGCAGATCGGGCTCGAGTTTCGTTGTGCGAGGGAGTTTTCTTGTGAAATTCTTGTCTTATCACTGTGAAGCTGAGCTTCTAGGGGACGCGCGCTCTCGGTCACACGAAGTTGAGGCGGCCGTCGGTTGGTATGGCTTCTCCATCCCCGCCGCCGCAGCGAGACTCATGCCGGCCGAAGCAGCCGCCGGGCGAGGTTTTGCTGCTCGAGCGGCCGTACCTCGAGGTGGAGATACCTCGGTACGAGCATGCGTTTGTTGCGCTCATTGCGCCGGGTCTCGCCGGCACTGAGCGGAGTGCAGTCTACAACCTCCTCTGGTCCAGCGCGAAGCGGTTTGCAGAAACGCGCCCCAATCTCGACATTCTCTTTGCGGAGGCTGTCGTCGAAGCCCATGCGCACGACAGGGTGCCAATCGAGGAGGCTGGCGGTGCGATGTGCCTCTTCATTTCTCGTGCCCACCGCAACCCGCGAATCGCCCAGGCAGCATGCCGGCGTCGCGGAGCATGGTCCAGCCCTGATGGCATGTACAGGTGGGTCGAAGCGGCGCTCGTGGAACAGAAAACACACCCTTCCAAGTTCCCTCTCTCGCCAGCAGGACCTTCCCTGACTCGCGCCGTCGAGGTGTCTGGCTTTGAGGAGGGGCTGCAGAGCTTTGTTCGGCGCACCCGGGGGCCATCGTTCCGCGCCTTCAACCCTTCTGTCCACACTGATGCGGGGAACACCGCTGCGTGGGTGGCGTTCCGCGTATCAAACAACACGCGCTGCTCCGGGACCGACATCTGGAAGTACAAGGGGCTCGACGAGATGCTACTCTCCGACGTGGCGACCTGCGAGCTCGGCTCGGACCTGCGGCCAGCGCCAGGGTCGTGCCGTTACCTGGAAGTGAGCTTCGAGGCCCTCGCGGCGCAAAGTGTGCACGAAGGCGGACCTTGGACCGCGGCGGCGGGATTCATCCGAGGCTTTGAGGACCCGCGCCTCTTCCGCCTCAACGGGCAGCTCGCGCTCCTGTTCACGGTGACGGTCCACGTGTGGCGCGTCGGGGCTCCGGGCTGCCGTGTTGCCGTCGCCCTTCTCGACGACGAGCGGCACCATGCGACGTCAGCGGTCCTGCTGTCTGTGGATCCGAGGGCCGACAAGGCCTACAGGGCCTACTCGGCCGCGCGCTTTGAGAAGAACTGGGTGCCTCTGGTGGTTGGCGAGGCGCCGAGCCAGACGCTGCTAGTGGCCTACTCTCTCAAGCCGCTAATTGTCCTCCGGCCATCGCTGCGCGACGGCTCGTGCGCCCGGGTCATCCTCTCCCTTTCGCAGAACGGGGCCGTCGCCCTCACCGAGGCGCCGCTGCTCGAATCGGCGGCATTCGCATTTGGCGAGGAATCCGGGAGTGGCCACGACGAGCTTCGCGGAGGCTCGCCGTTTGTGCGAGTCGCGGACGGTCGGTGGCTGGCGCTGGCACACGTGCGGCACGAGCTCTACACAGGCCCGCTCTACACCCACAACCTCGTCGAGCTGCAGCCCTCGGGGCAAAACTTGGAGGCGCACGTCGCCTCGCCCTTCCGCCTACCGTCATCAAACACCACCGAGGCGAGGAAGCAGGCGATTCAGATGGTGATGGGGCTCGCGGTGCGCTCCGAGCCGGCCGGCGACGGCTCGACGACGCTCCTCGTCTCGTACGGCGTCGGAGATTGCAGCGCCCACCTCGCCGTCGTCCCGCTCGAGCACGCGCGCAGTCCGCCCAAACACAAGCATGCCGCCGGTCCGAGACGGCGCGTGACCATGCCGCTGGGAGGGGCGCCCGCGTTGTTGTGACACACACGCGGGTACGCAGAACACACACGATTCGGCGTGTGCGCGCTTCCCCCGTAGTTAGTACGGAGCTAAAGTGTCTACCTTGGTAGTAAACTAACTACGAGAGATGAAGAAACAAAGTCAAAGAATTTCGCGGAAATTTTCTTTCGACTTCCCGTGCCTAACAGCTCAAAAATCTCTAACATCGAAGCGCCGGGCACCAGAAAAAAAGTGAAAGAAAGAAAGAAAGAAAGAAAGAAAACAGACAGGGGAAATTTTTTTCCGCGGCCTGTGTTGGGCGGCGGCCGGCGTGCTTGAGCTGCCACGCCCACTCACGCCACAATGCTGCTCCTTTTATTCTCGGCGCCCAGCTGTTCGACTTCGCAAGCACTCACGCTGCGGCGGCTGTCTCACGCCGTGACGGAAGCCTGCGGATCCATCGCGCTAGATCGGGATGGCTGGCTCGAGCCGGAGGCGGTGGCGGCGGCAGCGGCGTGGGCCATCGGCGAACTGAGGTCGGAGGGCGGGTCGCAGCAGCCCGAGACATCGCTACCTCCTTTGAGGCCGCAGGGCGAGTTCCGGTTCGCTCCAGCGTCCACCGCGGCCACGATGCGGCTTGCGACAGAGGAGCGATACAGCGCGGTGGCAGACGCAGCGCACGGCGGCGACGGCACGGCGCAGCACACCCTCGGCCTATTGCACTACTCCGGCGTCGGAGGTGCGCAGAGGGACGAGCGTGAGTCCGCCTACTGGCACGCTGCAGCCGCCGTCGCGGGCAACGTCGAGGCTCGCCTCCCTCTAGCCCTTTGCCGCAGCCCTGTGTGCCCGCGCGCAACTTCACCGGCCACGTCGCGCAGGCGCTCGCCACGCTGGGCGGCTGCGTGCGGCGAGGCGTCGGAGCCGAGCTCGACGAGGCGGCCGGCCTCGACATCATCACTGCATGTGCGGCAGCTGGCTCGCCCGTCGGGCTGGTCAAGCTGGGCGTCTGCCACGAGGACGGCGCTGCTCGTCGTAGATTGCTCACAGACCGCCCAGCCTGCTCAGCCAGCGGAGACCCTCGTCTCCCTCTCGACGGCTCCTCCCGTCGGCAGCACTCTCCTCCTCCTTCCATCGCAGGCGATCTGCCCGGCAAGCCCGCTGATGCGCAGCGAGCAGCCGCCCTCTTCGAGTCCGCAGCCTCGGTGTGGGTTGGAGGCGAGCCACCGAGCGAGAGCGAGTCGGAGAGCGAGGCGTCTCCTCCGCCGCGCCGCAGATCGGCCCTCGCCCTCTTCCAGCACGGCTTTGCTCAGGCTCGCCTCGGCAGCCGTCGCACTTCCCTGCGGCGAGCCTGGCTGGTGAGCCCGGCTCGCCTCTGTGCAGGTTTACGGCATCGGCACGCGGCGGGACGTCGAGGCGGGCGCTGCGGCGTGGCTCTCTGCTGCGAAGCTGGCCCCGGACGACGGTGCGGAGGAGGCAGCGTGGGGCCTCTACTCCGAGCAGGACGCCAGCCCAGCCGTGCAGCCGCGAGGCCGGGCTGTAGGAGAGCTCTTCACCCGTCCCCGCCCTTCCGAGCAGGGAAGCCTCTCGCCGGCGCTGCGCCGGCGCGTCCACCCCGACCGCTGCTTGCGCCTCTCCGCCGCCCTCGAATACGCTCCTGCTGTCGCTGAGCTTGCGCGCCGCGGCGAGCGGACGGGTCAGCGCGACGAGGCCGCGGAGGGGGAGCGGCGGCGCAAGCGTTTCACGCGGCAGGAGCTCAGCAAGGCCCGCTCGTGGACCGGTCGCGACGAGAGGGCGGAGGCTTATCTCGAGCAGCTGTTGGGTGGGGGCGGCCTGTGAAGCAGCTCAGCCGGTCGACTCTCGTTGATGCGGCAAGTCCTGTGTCGCTGTGTTTACTAGCAACTCGGCGAGCGTCTCATGAGCGAGGAGAAAGCAAGAGAGTCGACCGAGAGAGACCTCCAGTGTCCAGAGAGAACTGCGAAACTGGGGGCGTCTCCCACCAACCAGAGGGACTTGCGGAGTCGAGAGATAATATATTAAAAGAACATACTTTACACACACACACACACACACACACACACACACACACACACACACAAGACAGACTACACACGCGATATTATCATAACATTAAGCAATGTTCTTTATTGTGGTTTGCACCGCTTCTGCGCCTCCGTGGCCTGCTCGCACTGGTTCGTTGGTTTGGGAGGCCTGCGATCAAGGACGTCACGTCGTCGCGCTCCGGCGGAAGCGCTGCATGTCGCTCTGCAGTGTCGGCCCCGCCGCACCGCCGCTCGAGAGGGGCGCGAGCTGCGCCCAGCCGAGGTAGTTGACATCGAGCGAGGAGACCTCGACGAAGTGCGAGAGCGGCGGGGGGGGCAGCTTGCCGCTCGGGAGGGCCCGCGCGGCGGAGCGGAGCAGCTTGCGCGGGTCGAGCTCGACGGTGGGCGCCATGCCTCGGAACTGCGCCGTGTCGACGAGGAAGCCGTTCGCCTGCGTGGGCCAGCACAGGCGGCGAGGCCGGGTGAGGGTGCGGGGCGCGGCGGGGTGCGGTGGGGAGGGGCGGTCCTGCAGCAGGAAGGCCGCCTCGTGCGGCTTGAGGAAGAGCCGCCAGTCGTGCACCCGCGGCGGCACGAGCTGCAGCACCTCCTCCGCCAGCACGATCGCCGCGAGGTACGACTTGTACGTCCGGTTGATCGTGTCAAAGACCAGGACGCCGCCCGGCTTGAGCACACGCCGCACCTCGGCCACCGCGGCCGGCAAATCGAGCAGGTGCTCCATCACGTCCGCCATCAGCACGCCGTCGAAGGAGTCGTCCGGGAAGGCCGACAGGTCGTAGGCGTCGCCCGCCGCGAACACGGTTCGGTCGGCGAGCCCTCGCGCGCGCGCGTGGGCGCGAGCCTCGTCGAGCGCGCGCGCGGCCGGGTCGATCCCGGTCATCTGGTAGCCGAGCGAAGCGAGCGCGACAGTTGCGATGCCGCCGCCACACCCGACCTCGAGGTAGGCGCCAGGCCGCCCAGGCGGCAGCCCGAGCTGCTGTCGCCAGACGCGGTCAAAGTAGGGGATGCGCGCCGTGTTGAGGAGCTGCAGGGTGGCGAGCTGGTCGGTCGGGTCGTCCGAGTGCCAGCTCGAGCCGACTGTATCGTCGTCGTAGACGTCGTTGTCGATGCTCGAGCTGCCCGCTGCGATCGGTTCGATTCGGCTCGGAAACTCGAGCGGCGGCACGAGCTCGGGGAGCCGCTTCCCGACGGCAGTGATGGCGCCGCGCGCAGCCCGCACGCCGCCTCCGAGCACGGCGGCGGAGCCAACTCGAGCGGCGACCGCCTTGGCGAAGCGCGTCGCCATAGTGTGTTCGCGCGCAACCAGGAAGGCTGCCCGGAAGAGTCGATGTGGCGCAAGAAAAGGGCGCAGACTTGGATTGGCAGAGCGTCCTCCCATCCCTCCCTTGGGTTGTCCGTTTTCTTTCTTTCTTTCTGCGTTTCTTTTACTAGCTCCGAGTAGAGGGTGCGCTCCGCTGCTAGGGGAAACCCAAAGCGCGGACTATCCCTCGGAGACCTAGCTCCGAGTAGAGGGGGCGTTCTTTCTGCAGTCGTTAAGTAAGGGGAACCCGGTACGGAACTATCCCTCGGAGACCCGTGTTATGGCCCTGCGAACGCGCACCCCCCCCCTAAGGGCTAGGGCTCTAGCTAGCCCGCAACCCGATACCAATTATCCGGCCCGCTGGGTGTGCGCTTCTCTTAGCTCCCCGGCCCTGGGCGTGCTGCTGATGACTACACTCCAAGTTGCTCCAAGTGCTCCCTCGCGCACAACATTAGGCACGGGACTGTGGCGCGCACTGCGTCGGGAAAGAATTTCAGGAGGCTGCAATCTGGGCGCACTGGACTGACTTTTCACGTGGAGACCACAAAACCTGCCCTGTGGTTTTCCGTCTTGCCCTCACGGCGTGCAGCATATGCTAGGATCATTGGATCAGACTACCCTGGATCCTAGCTAGGTGGAGATAGAGACAGATGGCTGGGCAGCCTCACTCAAAGCGGTGTGTCCAAACGGCTACTCGCGCGCGTGACCGCTCGCTCGCGCAAGGGCAAGAGCAATACCCGCCTACAAGCCCCTGTCCAGCAGACTGGCACGAGAACAGAAGAAAAAAGAAGGAACCGTCTATCAACACTGGGAACGGGGCTGGTCGGAGCCGCCTTAGCGACTCCTGCGACAAGAAGAATTTTACCCCGCATTGGGAGAAAAGAAAATGCGAGAAATAACGGCTTCGCTCCTGCTTCCCGCGAGAACGATAGGCCCGAGCCCCAGCCCGGAAGCCTCATGATGTCTCTGAAGCCCAGCGGGCTCAGCGACGCCCTGGCTGTCCTGCGCTCGTGGGACGGGCAGCCTGATGCCTCCGCCAGCAGCCGAGTCACGTCGACGCCGCCTCGCGCAGCGCTCGCGGCCGCCGCAGCGGTGAGGGAGGAGCGGCATGCCCGCTATCGCGATGAGCTTCAGGTCGCCGAGGACCGCCGCGGAAGAGTGCAGGCTCCGCGGCCGCCAAAGGTGCGCGCGGACCGATCTGCCGGCGGCGGGAAACCAGCACAGGAGGCGCGGCCGCTGCCACCGCCAAAGAAGCCTTCGGTGCCACCGCCGGTCGAGTCGATGCTTCCGCAGCCGCCGTCACCGCCACTGGCCAACGGGCGCCCCGGCGGGCGCAAGCTGCGACGGCTGTCCGCGGTGCCCAACTATTCGGACGAGTGGTCGCCGAGCTCAGAGGAGGTGCAGGAGACGCAGCCGCCGCCGCTGCCGAAGCGGCCACTGCCGCCACAGCAGCCCATCGATTCGACGCCGGCGCTGACTTCGCAGCCGCCGTCTGATTCGACGAAGCCGCCGCCGCCGCCGCCGCCGCCAGCAGATTCGACGCCTGCGCCGCTGTCGCAGCCGCCAGCAGATTCGATGCTTGCGCCGCTCCCGCAACCGCCATCACCGCCGCTGGCCAACGGCCGGTCCACCGGCGCGCGCAAGCTGCGACGGCTCTCCGCGGTGCCCAACTACTCGGACGACTGGCGCGACCTCGCGCTCCCCGGCGACGAGGAGCTGGGAGAGCGGGCCACGTCGCGTGAGGCGCCGCCAAAGCAGAGCCGCCGCCGCACGAAGCAAGCGCCCACCCCTTTGACCGTCGATCGCGTGTCCTAGACGGAAGGCGCCACGCACAGAGGGTCGCTTTCGAGCACACAGTGTCGGGGCTGGACTCTCCAGCAGAGGCCACCGCTCGACCATCTCGCAACCGCCCGGACTGACTAGGCCCAAGTCGCAATCTGTCCTGTCTGTGACACTGTGAGCTCTCAGGTGTAGTCTGTAGAGAGACTAGTACTGTGGCGTCCTAGGCAGGCGCTAGCATCTTGTACTCTCTGTAAGGTAAGGTACGGTAAGGCACGGTAAGGTAAGGTAAGGTAAGGTAAGGTAAACTTCTCCACACGGCACGCGCGCGCAACTGAGAGTGGGGCAGCGGTGAGGGCGAGCTCGTTCATGTATCATGACGGCAAATCTCGGATGCGAAGTGGAAGCTGAATTACGAGAAACAAGAAACCGATTTTTCGCCCCTTCGTCGATCTACGTACTCTATCGAGGCCTTGGCGTCTACGCCCTTCGCGTGCGCTTCCTGTCTGCCGACGAGAGGGGCACGGGCAGAGGCGTGCTCCGTGGCCTGGAAGAGGAACCAGAGCCATAGACTCTAGAGCGAACGTCTACTTTAGAGGTTTAGAGGAGGAACCAGAGGACTCTTGGAACGACACGTTCAGTCAGCGCAAGGCCAAAGCCCAAAGGGAACCGGAGCACGAGGTGAGTAGATAGGATTTGTCCGAATCGCGACAGGTCTACAGCCTCCCCTCTGGCCGTGTCGCGATTCGCGTGTCCGCGATTCGCTCCTATGCACCTGCAAAAAAAGAAAGAAAACACCGGGCCAAGGGAGGGATGGGAGGACGGCACGCCGCCACCACACAAGGATTTTAGGGGAGAATGCTAGCCGTCGCGAGACGCGGTACTTGGTCTTGGAGCACTTGGAGTGCAGTTGGCAGCCTCACATCCAGGGCCGGGGAGCTAAGAAGCGCACCCAGCGGGCCGGATGATCGGGATCGGGTTGCGGGCAAGAGAGCCCTAGCCCCGGGGGTGCGCGTTCGCAGGGAAAGGGCCTTAAAGTAAACACGGGTCCCCGAGGGTTAGCTCTGCGCTCCGGGTTTCCCCTAGCAGCGGAACGCCCCCTCTTACTCGGGGCTAGTAGACACCAGACACTAGCACGACAACACACACATTCCTCACTGACATCACCGCTCGGAACCCCCCCGCTCCGCGCACGGTCTCCTCACCCC
Organism: Emiliania huxleyi CCMP1516; assembly: GCF_000372725.1. Lineage (NCBI taxonomy): Eukaryota > Haptophyta > Isochrysidales > Noelaerhabdaceae > Emiliania > Emiliania huxleyi. Next base: position 9,088 of record NW_005196490.1, on the reverse strand, counting down.
CCCACCGAGGGGGGCCCTCTCTCCCCTCGGTCCTCCCTCCTGTTCGCCTTCCGATGGTTCCGCGATGACTGTGGGGCCCGACCTCCCCTCCTAGCCTTCTTTGGCCGCGGCCCCGCCACCGTTTCGTCTTCTCTGCCTGATCCCGCTGACTCCGCCTCCGGCGACCCCGCTCCCGACCCCTTGGGCGAGGACGGTGGCATCGGGTCACACCCACTTCCACCCCCGGGAAGTCGAGCCCGCTCTCTCCCTGGTCGGCGAGTCGTGCCCGCACCCGCGGCCTCTCTATCGTCCTTGGCTCGCCCCCCCCCTCCGCCGGCTCCTCTCCAGGCTCGGGGAGGCGTGGCCCTCCCTGTCGAAGGTCGCGGTGATCCGGTTGCCACTGCGACGGGCCTTCCCCCGGTGAGCTCGTACGTCCCGACTCCACTCGCAGAGGCCGCGTCAGCTCATCCCTCGCCTCCTCCGACAGCTGGCCCCAAGCCCCCCCTGGGGCCCTCCGGCGTCGGCCTTCCGGCTCGCCGGCGGGTCCGCTATCGTACTGCGGCAACTCCCCTCCCCCATCTCCTCCTCCCGGGTACACCAGGTTATTCCGCGTGTGCATAGTTTGTTTCTTTTCCAGTGTGCCGGTGATAGTACTGTGTGCTGTGAGAGAGAGATGTGTCTTTAAATTCTTTTCCAGCGCGAGCCTGACTGTCAATGCTGAGCTCTCCCAACAAGCTTCTTTGCTTGCTGCTCAGCCTCCTCTGCTGCCCAGCCAGCGGCCTCCTCGTCGCCCCCGCTCGGCCCGGGCTGCGTGCGACGCGGTGCGGCGTGGCCAGGCTGCAGGGCGAGACGGATATCGCTAAGGATGACCGGGCGCGCTCTGCCTTCCCGAGCTCATAGCCGCCGCAGCCCGCCGCATCCTGGTCCGACCGAACCGGGCCTGCGCAGGTGCTGGTGACCATCGAGTCGCTCTCAAGCGACTATCGGCTGCAGATGGAGGCTGCGCTCGAGGAGCGCAACAAGGAGCGGATTCTGACCGGGCAGCCGCGGTATGAGGATATCGAGGATATGGTGACCAAGTACCAGGAGTTCGAGGGCGAGAAGCTGGGCATGTCGCGCGCCGAGGCGGAGGATGCGGTGCAGCGGCCCTACCTGACCTCGGGGATATGGCCGGCGGCGGGATCGGGCGGCGCGCGAGCCTGCTTGCTTGGTCCGCAGGTGCTCAGCTACCTGCAGAAGAAGGCGCTCATGGATGAGGGCGCCTACAGCGGCGACCCGCAAGAGGCGCCCTCTGCCGGCAAGCGCAGAGCGGATTCCCTTCGTAACTGTCTGCCGCCTCGGCCGCAGGTGATCACTTTCGTGCTGCTTGGTGCGCTGGTCGTCGGCGTCGGCTATAACCTCATAGTGAACGGCATACCGCAGTGAAGTAGTTGGTGGCGTGCGATTAAAGGTAAAGCGAGACTCGGCTCCTGGCCGCCCTCATCAGCAGAGCCGCGCCTGCAGTTAAATTTGAATGTCCTACTGGACCAGTTGAGGCTACAGTACGAGAGTTGAGAGAGAGGCTGTCAATTGTCGCATGTGCGCATGTGTGTGCGCCGCGCGCGGGACCGTACATGTTGCGTATACTGTAGAGCCGTATTCGGGCGATGTAAATAAATAAATAAAACGGTCAAACTCTGGTTCCTCATGTCCCGCCCGGCCACGCACGCAAAACACAAAACAAACATCTCTCTCTCTGTTGTGCGAGGCGTGAACCGAGAGAGATTTTTATTAACCAACAAGAAATCACGAACCGCGCCATTCGCTCTCACCTGGCAACCCTGTCTGCACGTCTCGCGCGCGCGTGAACAGGGCTCCAGGCCCCAAATTACGTGTGAGTGTTAGAGTTGTTTGGTATTGCTAAAAATCTCTCTCTCGCACGCAAGAGAAGAGAACGCACGCCAGTCGCCCACGCCCGCGCTCTGCCCCCCTCTCGGCAGAGAGAAGCGCACGCGATCGCGAAGGGCGTAGTGTAGAACGTGAACGCGGATCGGCGCGTCATTTTCAAGACCCTCTTCATGCTTGCAAGCCGCGAGGTGCAGCTTCGGAATCGCGTACCGGAGGCAGGGGGTGCACCGGGGAAGACAGGTTATTGGCCTTGCGCTGAGACTGAACGTGTCGTTCCAAGAGTGTACGGCTCTGGTTCCTCTAGAGTAATCACCGCCGGAGCGTCAAAGGGCAGTGGAACGGTTGCGGCGCGGCGCGGCCGCTTGGCGGCGGACATCGGGGCGCGGTGGAGGCGCCGAAGAAACCACCCTCAAATTAAGACCACACTGCGCCCCGATGTGGGTTGTCTGTTTTCTTTCTTTCTTTCTCTGCGGATACCCGACGGCAGTGGATGAGAGTAAAGAAAGCGAGAGAGAGGCTCCGGGTCTCAGCGCCGGTGTTCTGAGCGTTCTGAGAACGCATTCCGAGCCGTGCCATTCTGATCATTCCCCGTACCTTGCCAATTCAGACTGTCGGTGTCGGATTGGAGATGGCGTCCAGCGGCCCGCGGTGCTGGCCGTCGGGTGGCGGCCGGATAGCGCCGCACCCTGGGCTTATTTTTTTTCCTAATTCAGCTTCCTTCGCATCGAGATTTTGCCGTCATGAAGCTCGCCCTCACCGCTGCCCTTCTCTCAGTTGCGGAGGCTCTGGTCTCCTCGCCCGCGCTGCGCCCGGCGCAGAGCAAGCTCGCTGCCTCCAAGCTCGCGCCGACCATGTCTATGGAGACGACCGCGCTCGCCTCCATCTCTGAGTCGCTCGCCGGCGTCGTTGCGGTCGACGGCGGCACCATTGGCCTGGACGTGTCGTTCGGCGCCTTCCTGGCGACCATCCTGGGCCTCTTCATCCCGGTGGTCTTCCTCGTCACCCTGTACATCCAGTCCGAGGCGCAGGGCACCGCGACCACTTTCCGCGACCCCGACTCGCGCGGCGGCAAGCGCTTTGATGCTTGAGTGTCACGGGCGCGGGGTAGGAGGTGTTGCGTGGCGCGCCGGCGGCGGGGGGCGTGGGGGGGGGGCGACCGGAAAGCACAGTTCCGGCGCCCCGCCCCCTGAGAGCGGCGAACTGCAGGCGCAGCAGGGCACCGGCGCGGGCGGGCGCGCGCGGGGCGTGCACGTGCACTGCTGTTGAGGGCTAGAGCGGGCGTTCGCCTGGCCTTCCTCAGCAGTGCCACCACGACCCGCGTTCGTCTGCGGCTTCTACGCTTGTGGTGGGTGGGTTGGGAGGGGTCTCTTTCGCGCCGCGCGCCGGCGCGTGGAGAAGCCCCCCCCAGGCGCCTGCGTCATGCTGTCGAATTCTGCCCTGCTGCGCGGTCTGTCTCTCGGCGTTCTTGATATGTGATTTTGACCAGAACAAACACGGGGCCGGCCCCAGCAGCAGCGCTGCCCGGCGGGCAGCAGTGCGGGCTGCGCACTGCGCACAGGCACACGGCACAGGTCGCAGCGCGGGTGCAGGAGACGGCCACGCGACGTTTTCCACGGGCCACACGGCCCGGGGCGCCTGGGTGGGCCTGGCCGGGCCGACGTGCGACGTGGCACAACCGGGCTTTCCGGGGTCGCGGGGCGGGGGGATGGATAATGCTAATGGCGCACGCTCTCTCTCGTGGACGACTCACCGGACGGAAACGCGAACCACAACCGCCAGGGTGCAGGGAGAACACGAGAACACCTGGGGCTCAGCTGCACGCAGCCGCTCTACACACAGCCCACACGCCACTGCGCGAGAGCAGCCTCAGCTAGCTGCCGAGTTGTCTCCGTAAGCAAGCTCGAGCTGAGCCCCTCTGAGCATCTCGGCCGCATCACGGACCAGAGGCGCCGCCTCGCCGTGCACCGCCTGCCGGGCAAGGAGGGGGAAAGGGGCGGGGGGCTCTGTGTCGCTGTGCGGAGCTGCGGCGGGGCAGAAGCTGGGCGCACGCCTGCAGCACCTCGGTGGCGCGGCGCAAGTACCCGACGCTATCTCTTAGTTAGGCCTAAATGGGGCGTGCAACTTGCCTTACTCGCCATAAGCAGGTATGCAGGTTAAGCGAACCATCTTGGTCCCTCCGACAAACCCGCCGCTGGAGTGCGACCCTTACGCCATCATCTTTGACCCTCAGGTCCGTGCCCC
>NW_005196490.1:0-4881 GCF_000372725.1 Emiliania huxleyi CCMP1516 | reverse complement strand
TTTCCCCGCGCGGCAAGCATATCAGCCCGAGGGCCGGGGCGCACGGGGGGAGGGAGCGACGCTGCGATCTCTGCGGCGCGGGTCGAGCGGCGCAGCGCGGCTTCCCAGTCGGCGGCGTCGATTGCGGCGAGCTCTGCCCGCTGCTCCTCACGCAAGGAGGCCGCCGCCTCGCAGCGTGCCGCCTCTCGCTTGCGAGCGGCGGGGGTCGGGGCGAGGGCCTCTTCGCAGGCGCGGCACTCGCAGGTGAAGAGGTAGGAGCTGCGCAGCGCTTGCCGCCTACCAGACCGAGAGACCCGCGCTGGAGGGCGGCGGCTGGAGGGAGGGCGGCGGCTGGAGGGAGGGCGGCGGCTGGAGGGAGGGCGGCGGTGTTGGGAGGGCGGGGTGCGGCGGCGAGCGGCGCTGGGAGAGGGGGCAGCTGTCAGTCTCGCACCGCTCGGATGCGGCCGCCGCTAGGTCGACGTACCCGATCGTGACCGCCTCGCCGGCCGCGAGAGGGCGGAGGGCGCGCAGTGTCAGCTTGCCCGCCGCACCAAAGGACTGGGCTGCCGTCGGGTCGCAGTCGTGGTTTGCGAGGGCTGCGAGCGGGTAGAGGCCGATGCCGATCTCCTGCGCGCCGGGGGGGAGGGGGTGGCGTGGCGCGGGAAAGGGCCGGTGCGCCTCTCTGCAGGTGGACCCTCTGCAGGTGGACCCTCTGCAGGTGGACCCTCTGCAGGTGGACCCTCTGCAGGTGGACCCTCTGCAGGTGGACCCTCTGCAGGTGGACCCTCTGCAGGTGGACCCTCTGCAGGTGGACCCTCTCGCCTGCAGCTCCGCGTCGCAGATGGCGTGCGCGTTGAGCGAGAGGAGCGAGAGGAGGGAGGCGACCTGCTCCTGGGGAGGGCAGGAGCTGCTCCCCGCCCAGCCGCCGCCGCTCCGCGCAGCCTCCTGGATCAGCGAGCAGACCATCCCCGCCTGCTCCCCGAACTCGGCACACCTCTCCGCCGGCTGGCCACCGAGCTGGTGCGAGAGCGACAGGATCGCCGCGGCGCTCCTCGCCCATTCGCCCGCGTCCTCGGGCGGAGGCGCGCCGGCGGAGCGGCGGAGCAGCGCGAGCAGACGCGCCAGCAGCCGCACCGTCTGGCCCGGCACCCGCGGGCGAGTCTGCGCGAGCAGCGCGCACTCGTCGCGGTGGCCCGCCCACGCGGCTCGCTGGTGGTCGGCGGAGCAGTAGCGAGCGCAGCCGCAGCGCGAGCAAACCAGCAGGCGACCACCGGTGGCGTGGGAGTGGTGACAGCGCGAACTCAGGTGACGACCACTCACGACTGCTACTGCCGGTGTCACGCGCATGAGCACCTCTCCGCGCTTGAAGGAGCGCGTTGTGACCAAGCCACGCCCACCGCCGCCCACTGCGCCGGCCGCAGCGAGCGTGAGGCCCCACGGCGCAAGCGCCTCGTGCCACCGCGCCGTGCCCGTTGAGTCGGGCTTACGCTCGCCGCCGCCGCCATCGACAGGGCGGGAGGCGACGAGCTCGGCCCAGTGTGCTGCGTCGCCCGGCGGCGTCACCTCCAGCACGCGGCGAGACTCGCCTTCGGCCACCCGTTCGTCGACCCAGGCCTCCTCCGCCGCCGCGCGTGCGGCCTCGCGCTGCTCGTCCGCGCGCATTGTGCGCTCGGCCACAGCTAGCCGCTCGAAGGTGAACTCCGACATCGCTTCGACTCGCGAGGGCACGAGCGCCGCACACGAGCGCGGCGGAACAGTTTTCTCTTTGGCCGCCAGTTGCCCCTTCCCCGAGCCCGACTGCCCCGTCGGCTATTTCCCAGGGGCAGGGCGGCACTACAACTCAGGTGTCAGGAGTGTCCTGATTCGCCAACAACATACGGAAGAGGTGTCAGGAGGGAACACTATCCCCTAAGCTACGATCCGGCGAGGTAGGAGCTCCCGAACCCTGATCTCGAGGTTCTCGAGGTGGATATCCTTTGGCCGCGTTGGGTAGCGAGGATTGGTGTGACGCGAACCCTGATAAAAAGAAAAGACAAAACGCCACTACTGGTCAAACAAAACAAAAGGAATCTCTGTCACTGTCTCTCTCTCTCTCTCTCTTCATGCATTCGATCTCACATGTCATGGATGCTTTGTCCTTTGAAATCCTGTTGTGGCGGCATGAGTTCTCGTTTCTCTCCGCGCCCCCACATCTCCTTTAGTCTTTTTTTCCGTGTGTGGGTTGCGTCTTTTACTCTTTCTATTTCGTTGCACCGACGGTCGGTCCTCGAGAAAGAATACCCTTTTCCTTGCACTGGGGGAGAGCGAGAGCAAGCCCTGTGTGACAGCATCGGCCAGGCGGCTCGATCCGGAAATAAATGCGCGGGAGCCGGGACGCGGGAGCGGTAGGAGAGCGGAACGAGTAAGCGAGCTGAGCGAGGAGAGTTGTGTTGTGTGTAAGGCGAGACCTCGGGGCGCCCCATTTGCAGAGCCCCGAGCACAGCATCTCGAGGTAGCCAGGAGGCCGTGCAGTGCACTGGGACGCCGGATAGCGGGGATGTTCGGCGACGGGCCCGCCCTGCGGAGACGCGTGTGCGGCGCTGCCAGGGCGGGCCACCTGCGCGGGGTCTACGCCGTGGACTTGTGGCCGAACGGATTCCAGCTCGAGTCGGGCAGTTCTTGCTTCTTGGCCTCGCGCTCCATGAACTTGACACGCGACACGCGGACGCGAGTTTGCTGCTTGTGGTCCGCCAAGTTGCTCAGGCGGTGCGCGAGGTCGGCCTGCTTGCGCTTGTGGATGCGCGCCATGGAGCTCTTCTGGTCCTTGAGCTGCAACATGCAATCGCCGCGGGGCTCAGGGCGAAAAGCGCCGGGTAATGCGCCGGCGGCGGTGGGGGCGTGGTGGGGAGGGCGCCTGCTGCTCGATGGCGAGTATCCGCTCAAGCTGCCCGGCAGCGAGCACGTCGTCGACTGCGTTGTTGGCGAAGACGCACTCGCAGAGAATCCCGACCGCCTCATGCAGGGCCGCCTCCCGTGCCTCCGACGGGATCGTGTCCGGAAGTGCCGTTTCCCTGATTAGCTGCTTGACGACGAGCTCCTTGACGGCGTCCAGGTCTGCCGCGTCGGCTCCGATGAGCTGGTGCACAAGGTCGATCGGAAGCAAGCGTTCGAACTGTGGCACAACCGCCTTGAGGCTCGCCAGCAGGAGGTCGCGCGAGGCCGCCTCGTCCAGCGGCGCCCCCGGCTCAATCGAGGCAGCGACGCAAAACTCGCGGATCGCACGCTCGAACCGCGGGGCGAGGAGCTGGATCGCAGCAGAGGTGATCGTAATATCCTCAACTTCCCGCGCCGTCACCTGCGCCGGCAGCACAGGGCGCTTGTATCGAATGTGTGAGAGGAGTTGGGCGTGGCAGAAGCAACAGGCTGGGCGCCTGGAGCAGCATCAGGTGAGGTTCGCTGAGCACCAAATTCATCACCGTGGTAGTGACGTTGAACTTGGCCTCACGGCTCAGGAGAGGGAAGTTCAGCATTTGGAAAACCTGCTGAGTGAGGCGGCTGTTCAGCGCGGACGAGACGGCTCCACTCTTGAGGGACTCCCTCGTCTCGACGTCAAGCTCGCTGAGCACTATTGCCGCAGCCGCGACGATTTGCTCGATGAGCGCGTCTTTTATTGCAGTTGGCATTGCCGCAACAACAACGGTCTCGCCTATCTCCTCGGCAATCTCCTCCTGCTGCTCCGGCGTGAAGAGCACCTTGGGACCCTCGAAAAAAGTTCGGGACCGCTTCAGGTGCGCGGGCTCACACACAGTAGGGGCAGAAGTGAGAGCAGCCGCAGCAGTCGGCGCGACAACTGCCAGCACCAGCCGCCTACGCCCGCCGGCAACGACGGCCTGCCGAGCAAAACCGGCGATGCGGCTAAACATCGAGCTGCTGGAGCGGTCGCAACGAGAGCGATGCGGCTGCGACGCCTCGGAGTCGGGCGCGAGCTGCGTTTTACGTCTTTCGGCGGGATGAAGTTGGATGAGGATAGAGACCGCATGGAGTAAAGTAACCGCGCGCTGCTAAGCTAGACGACACCGCGTGCCGTCGCCAGGCTGGCCGAGTTGTGTGGTCCCGTGTAGGCCGGGAGAGAGAATTTGGTCATGAAAGTGTCACCCTCACACACATGCGGGTGCACATGCACCCGCATGTCCGACTCCAAAGAAAGTGAGTGAGGCGAGATTCATCATACAGTGTGATCGTCCCTCTCTGTTGGTTTTGGTTGCCAGTCACGCCCCTCGAACTCGGAATCTCTTATAATCGCGCCAAATCCCCCCCTCGCAATATATGAACGCAGAAAGAGGGATTTTAGCCGCCCTGTCCTCCCCCCGAGGACGCCCGTTTTTCGGGCGGTCCCCGCAGCCGGTCGCGATGGGCGAGCTCAAGGACTGGATGCCGCTGGTGATTTTTGATTTGGCCTGCGTCTTCCTCTACTCGGGGATCATCTTTGGATGGGCGCCGCTCCACCAGATGCTCGTCAAGGAGGGCTTTTACGCTGAGCTCTGCGAAGGCGAGGAAGTCCCATGCGCCGCCATGGAGAACAAGCTGAATTCAGCCTTCACGCTCGCCTCGAGTGCGGTGTCGGTGATCGCGCTGCCTGCGGGCTGGTTTGTCGACACCTTCGGCCCGATGGCGGGAATCATGATCGCGGGCGTCCTGCAAGTGATTTCGCTCACCGGCATTGGGCTCGTCCAGCAGCTCGGGGATGTCGCCGGGTTTGACCTGTTCGCAGCGTCGCTCGTGAGCATGTCGATGGCCGGCGCGATCACCATGTTCTGTGGCTACACCGTCCCCTTCCTCTTCCCCAAGCAGGCCACGCTGCTCATCGCCGCCACCTCGTGCCTCTTTGACGGCTCGTGCGTCATCTTCGCCTTTTGGAAGCCC
>NW_005196491.1:0-1356 GCF_000372725.1 Emiliania huxleyi CCMP1516 | reverse complement strand
CAAAAGGGGCCCCGGATCGCCCTCCCAAAATCCCGGCTTCGTACAGGGGGGGACCCGCCCCCCCCCCCACCCCTCTTTGGGTTTTTCTGTTTTCTTTTTAACCCCCCCCCCCCCCCCCCCCGACTGTGCTCTCTATTTACCCGCTGGGTGCGCTTCTTAGCTCCCACACGGCCTGGGTGTGAGGTTACCAACTGCACTCCAAGTGCTCCAAGTGCGGGCGAGCTCGCACGCCGAGAGAGGCGAGAAACGCCGCGAGAGAAGGGCTCGGCAGGCGAGGGCCGTCGCGAAATGAGGCCGAGGAGAGAGCGATGAGAGAGAGATTTTTGAAAACCAACAAGAATTTGACACGAACAAGAAATCACGACTCTCGCAGTGATTTGCACTTGGACTCGGCAGCTTGTCAGCCCTCAGCCGAAGCTGGGGCCGGTCCCATAGCTCCCCAAGAGAGCCCGCGTCGATTGAATTCGACGCGCTCGGGAGGCCTTGCGGAGAGACCAGCGAGTTGGCGATGAGTCAGAGGATGAAAGCGGCAGAGGGGAGAGAGAACGTCGAGAGTGGGAAGACCGCAAGGTGGCATGAGGCTTGAAGGTCGCTGCGAGAATTGGCGAGAGACTGCGAAGAGAGAAAGGAAGAGGCAGGCGCCCAAGGGTGGGCGACGGCTAGCACCACACTCCTCTCCTTAAAATCCCTGCCAGTGGACGGAGGGAGGGATGGATGGAGCGGCCGCACACTGCTCGGTACCCCCCCTGCACATCTAAAGCCATGGCCGACCCCCCCCCCAGCAGCAGCGCTCTGCTGCTGGGGGGGTCGGGACCCCCCCCCCCAGCAGCAGCGCTCTGCTGCTGGGGGGGTCCGGACCCCCCCCCCAGCAGGAGCGCTCTGCCTGTGGGGGGTGCTGGCATCTCTGTACGGACAGCAGCTGTAAGTAGCATGTGTTCCAGTGGCGAGAATTTATGGTCGACACCAAAATCAGTGGTCTCACCGGCGGGCCCTCCTACTGCCAACCGGGCTCGAAGGCGCGGTGAACACAACCGCCTCGAGCGTACGCTAGACGATCGGGTTCGTGAAGCGCTCGCCGGGCTTATTCCTTATACCGCAGCCGGCCAGCTCGTTGTTGCCCCACCGCTGACGGAGTTCACCGGCTTGCGGCTCTTCCACGCCACCGCAGCGCAGAGCGAGTGGAAGAATCGGCGCACAACCTCGAGGCCGGTGGTGTGAGGGTCGGCCGCGGCGGTAAACTGATGGACCCAGCCGAGGTGCCCGACCAGTCGAAGCCGCGCCGACGCGCCGCGCGCGACCACCAGCCAGCTTTTCGGCCGGGCCGAGCACGAGGCCTCGAAAGAGTAGACACTCTCC
>NW_005196492.1:0-1356 GCF_000372725.1 Emiliania huxleyi CCMP1516 | reverse complement strand
CGGGGGGGGGGGGGGGCTCAGATAGTCAAACGCTGCTGTCATAGCAACTCGTAGACGTATTACACACACAAAGACTCATAGCGACTCATAAGTGCAACTGGTTAATTGTCAGAATTCCTGTTGTGCAAGAGGGGAGGGGGCTCTGACGGAGTGTGTGGCGGGAGAGGGCAGGGAATGGGCGCAGGGGAGGGGGGGGGGGCTCAGCCGTGCAAAAAGCATTAATTAATAATAGTAATGAAGAAATAGTGCTCGGCCGTTCATGAAGTCCGTCTCGATCTGGAGGAGACGGGTCAACCCCGTGAGGACCAGATCAGGTAGTCGTAGCCGGAGGGGATGTTGACCTTTAGCTCTTGGGGCCACATTTCCGCTTTGGTTTTTCCCCACTGACCACTCGGGCAACTTTTACCAAATGCAAAAGTTGCACCTTACCATTCGGGCAAATTCGATTGCATTTTACCACTCGGGCAAACTCGATGAAACGGGCGGACGGAAAACGCGTTTGCGGCAGCTCGCCCGAGAGCTATGCATGAAGCGGCCGGCGCGCCACCGCAGCTCACCGATGGAGTGTGCGGAGCGGCTCAATCCACTGGCGCAGCAGCATCGCGACCCATTCTCCAAGCACGGCCTCTGGCGTTGCGATTGCACAGAGAGCGAGCAATAGTCGCCAAAAACACTGATCTGTGTGTAGCGGATCTCCATGGCGGTCGCGCCCAGCGAAGGGACAACCGCAGGCCTCGGATGCTCGCCCGGAAGCGGACCCACCGTGCGAGTTGCAGACCCGGAGGTGGCCGACCCAGCTCACACCCAGAGAGGCATGCCCAGGGTCAGGCATAGAAGGGGGCATCATCCGTAGAGGCACAAGTGTTCGAAGAGAGAGTGGACCTGAGCAACGACATGACTTGCAACAAAACACAAACAATCTCTCTCTCTCATGACTTGGAGGCAAATGATCGGAGTGGGAGTCAGAAATGTGGTCCTTGCGCGAGGGGAGCTCGATAGACTCGAGGGGCCAGGATACGCCGCGAGGAGGACGGAGTTGCGCCGAAAGGCGAAAGAAGCCGCGAGAACAAGGGACCGGCAGGCGGCGGCGTCGCAGGACGAGGCAGAAGAGAACGACGCGACAAGAGGAGGAAGTGACAAGGGAGAGAACGGCGAGAGTGGGACGACCGCGAGGTGGCATGAAGGTTGCAGCGAGAAGCGGCGAGAGACTGCGAAGAGAGATAGGAAGAGGCAGACTCCCTAGGGTGGGCGACGGCTAGCGCATCACACACCTCTCCTTAAAATCCCTGTGAGCTGTGTGTACTTGTTACGTGAAAACCCGCTGGGACCCGGACGCCAGCACACACGGCTAAGATT
>NW_005196493.1:0-1356 GCF_000372725.1 Emiliania huxleyi CCMP1516 | reverse complement strand
AAAAGAATCACCGGATGGGTGAAGGTGGGGTACTATACCAACTAGAGTGATGGTTGGTGGTACTCTCCTGCATCCACAGTCCTTCTTGTGACATGGGAGGCCACTCTCAAGCCCTACAAGCATCAGATCACCCATTTGGGGAGGGTTGACATCGTGATTTCCGCGGAAAATTTCTTTTTCTGCTGTGAAAATTCCAGCTTGAAGAGAGGGAAAAACCCGACGGGAGGGCCCAGACCTACCCTACCTACCCTGCCATACGTGCCGCCCCAAGCAAAAATAAACGCCACCTACCTGGCTTCTCGACCAATGCCAGCGGTCCAGCATCTCACGGCTCAGGCGCCGAGCCCGCGCCGCGACTCTAGAAGCCGCCCCCCTCCTCCACCTCGGCCAAGCGGGTTACATCGCGCACGGTCGGGCCCTCCGCGAGTCTAGTCACCACTCACTCGCACGTCCTTTCCCGCTCTTTCCACTTGCATTGTCCTCTCGCGCGTCGTCTGCGTCCAGCGCTCCTCTCTCACCACTCCTCTTTCCACCGCGCACAGGAGCGGGCGGACGTCTCGTCGTTCCTGCGTGCACACGCCAAGGACCTCTCGCGTGCGTGTGGCACTGATAAGGAGCTCGCCGCCTTCGTGGACTCCTTCCGCCGCAGGTGGTACTGGCCATTCTAGTCGGCGCATACTGGCAAATGGTAGCCTGTCGTGCTACTGACGTAGCATATCGCATGCGCATGCGTGGGTGTCACTGTCACTCAAATAGGGACGCCTGAGACGCGCGCGGTGCCGGTGGCACCGGTGCGGTCCTGTCCCGCCCCCCCGGGTCCGCGGTGTTCCCGCGCGGTCGTGAGACTGCTACACAGATATACCGCATACACTGAGCTTGTACTTGGCATGTCGCGGCTTTTATATTATAACCCCATACTACCCGCCGGCCGCCGGCCTACTGCCTCTCGTGCCCGCTGCGCGCGCGCAAAAGCGCTGCCGAAGCGGCTGCACCGTCTCCGTGTGCGCGAGGTGCGACACACGGCATGTGGGTACGGAACAACGACGCGAGGCGTTGCACCGCGCGCAGCCGGCGATCGGCGCGCGAGGACAGAGCGCCGCTGACGCGGCCGCCGCGGCGGCTGGCGGGGCCTCAGCTCGGCGTCGCCTTTGCGCGCTTGATCTCGAAGAGGAGCATGCGCCAGAGCTTGACGGTGAAGGGCTCCGCCTCCTCGTCGAGCACCTTTGCCACCTCGGCCTCCACCTCCGCGGCGGCGGTGCGCGCGGCCAGCTTGTCGAGCACAAAGTTGACCAGCGTCGGCTCGTCCTCGCCCAGGTATTCCTCCATCTTTTTCGACACCTGATCCGCAAGGGGGGG
>NW_005196494.1:0-1357 GCF_000372725.1 Emiliania huxleyi CCMP1516 | reverse complement strand
CGTCACCAGACGACGCAGGGCGGACGACGGGGAGGCGGAGCAGACGCGCAGGGCGAGACGAGGGAGGGAGCAGGACTTTGCGGAGATCAGCAGGAGGATGTACGAAGACATTAAGAGTAGCAGGGACCCGAGGGACCATGTGGAAGACGGCTAGTGCTAGTCCCCCATCGGGAGGACGACCCCGGCAGCCGGCTAGTCGCCGACCACACCCACAAAGAACCCTGCACAAAGTCAAAGACCGCAGGGCGGGGACCTGTTCCTTTTTACCCATCTCCTAGTAGATGTGTCCGTTTTTATTTATTTATTTACACTCGTGTGTGGGCCCTTTCTTGGGGCCGCGCCTGCGGCGCCTTGTCGCGGCGCGATTGTCACATGAACACATGTTCACAGGTAAAACGTAAAAGTAACAAGTATCGGGGCTCTATGGGCTATGGCGCGCTGACTTTTCCTAATGTGAGCGAGTGACGGGTAATCGTGGCCGTGGCCAAGAAAATCAAAATATTAAGCTCTCTATTTGGACCACGGCGAAACACTCGACGGTTTTGGGCGTTTCAGAGCACGCTGAATCGATTGGCTAAGCTAGAACTCTCCCTCTCCCTTTCCTTTCATAATTATTGACTCAAAACTCGATGATCGCGCGATTTTGGAGAAGTTCTAGCTTAGCCAAAACGTTCCTCTCGAAAAGTTGACTTAGGAAGCCGCAAACGGCAGCTTCTCAAAGCCTCACCGGCGCTTATTCTCTTGATCTTTCAAAACCTAGGCCTGCGGCCAAAATTTTCTAAAGGCCGCTGCGCGGCCAGCGCAATGCGCAACCAGTCAGCGACCGACAGTCAGCAGCAGACTGTGACGATTGGCGGCCTCGCGCCCTCAGTCGACCTCCTCTACCAACTCCCCTGCCCAGCCCATATGCCTCATCCACGGTGGCGCAACCACTCGCGCAGGGAGAGAGAGAAAGTCGGCGATCTGCGCCGTGCAGATGAGCTCCGCCTCGTCTGCGTCGAGGACGCCCATCGCAGGGCTGTCATAGCGCCATTGCATATGACGTACTGCATGTTGTTCATTACTTCGCAGGTGCCAAAGTCGAGGATAATCTCACTCAGCGATGGCGAAGGCTGCACTCCCGGCCGGCGGTAGGAGGGATGAAGGTTAATGTACTTCGCAGTGTACAGTGCCTTCCGGCGCGAACAGTGCCCGGGACGAAAGAGGAGGCGACGTCTCCCTCGTCCATGGACGGTGTAGCCAGCTTGAGAGACGGGAACGAACGGCGGTGAATCGCCGTCATCGGGGGATCCTCCAGATCGACCTCCAGCAGTCAGCTGCCCTGCACCTCTTCGGGTGCCTTTCTTCCTTCTTTTTT
>NW_005196495.1:0-1357 GCF_000372725.1 Emiliania huxleyi CCMP1516 | reverse complement strand
ATGGTCATGGGTCTCCTCCCGTCCACCTCTCTCTGCAGACCCCTCTCTATAGCACCGGCGGCTGTGCTACTACAAATGAAGCTACCAGCTAGACTTCTGGGGTGCCCTACAGTATGTGCCTACGGCGTCTGGGTGGGGGTGGCCGCCGCCGCCTGTGCCGCCGCCGCGGCCTGCGCCTGCACGCCGCCACCTGCGCTCCCCAGGCGGCGGCGGCCGCCGGCGTGATCACGCCGTAGGAGGGGGGAACCGACAGCTCCGACAGCGTCTGACAGCAACACCCGACAGCTCCGACAGCACCCGACAGCACCAGAGCACCTCGCCTGTCAGACAAGCACCTGGCAGCACCCGACAGCACTGACAGCACCTGACAGCTGGTCTCTGACAGAGGCACCTGACAGTGTGCCTGACAGTGCCCGACAGCCCGACAGATCACCTGACGGCAGCACGGCACCCGACAGCCTGACAGCAAGGGCTCAGCCGCTTCGTGGGCATCTCGTCGGCACTCGGGCATATCGCTCGCGCGACCAGGACGATGTAGGATGTGGCATCCCGATCTCCCCTCTAGCCTCTTGACCATTGACTGATTGAGCTTGTCCATTGTGGTTTGTGGGCCCCCGGATCGCGGATGAGCGTCAGAGGTGTGCGTCCTCAGCTGCCTCGATCGGACCCCGATGTCGCTTTCGAGGTTTCGTACGTGTATCGGCGCCGTCTCTCGTCTCTCTGGACTCCGTGTGCGGGGTGAGCGCTGATCACGCACATTGCACTGCACACTAAACACACTCTCTCTGGCGGTCTGGTTATACTCTGTGGACTGGGGTCTGGACCACACTGGTCACTCGAGGCTCACTGAAACCTAGACTGAAACACTGTGGACTCTGGCGCGAGTGTGGTGCGGCCTCGTGCCTCGCATGCGGGGGGGGGGGGGGGGAGGTAAATGGGGCCTCTTTCGCCTCCCCTGCCCCCACTGGGAGGGGACCCTTACCGTGGTGTCCGCGTGGCGAGTGAAACTGGACTCCGCCGCCGGGGCCGCCGCCCGAACCGCGAAAGCCGTCTCTGGGCGTCCGATACCTAGTCCGATACCCGATAAAGAGGGTTAGAGCCGCGAACCCGCGACAGACGTCGTGCTGCCTCCGTCTAATATAGGCTAATTTATAGGTCACTGTGACCTCGAGCGTCTTCGAGAGGGAGCGTCTGCCGTCTCGAACGAGAGGTGCCGAGGCTGTCGTGTGAGAGGTGCCGAGGCTGTGACCTCTCTCTCTCTCTCTCTCTCTCTCTCTCTCTCTCTCTCTCTCTCTCTCTGGCTCTCAGTCTGTCAATGGACCCGTTCGATGACGCCCGCTTCGAGGTGCGGGCACGC
>NW_005196496.1:0-1357 GCF_000372725.1 Emiliania huxleyi CCMP1516 | reverse complement strand
ACACGGCGCCAGCAAAACTGACCCTAGGGATTCCCGCTCGGGGGTATACCCAAACTGATCGTGAAAACTCATAGCACGAATTGGTTTCGTTGCGAAGCATAACTCATAAGAGTCCCTCTGAAGTTTGCGCCCGGAGCACTTGGAGCACTTGGAGTGCAGTCATTAACCTCACATCCAGGGCCGGGGAGCTCAGAAGCGCACCCAGCGGGCCGGATGATCGGGATCGGGTTACGGGCTAGAGAGCCCTAGCCCCGGGGGTGCGCGTTCGCAGGGCAAGGGCCTTAAAGTAAACACGGGTCTCCGAGGGTTAGCCCCGCGTACCGGGTTTCCCCTTAACTGCAGGACGCCCCCTCTACTCGGAGCTAATGAACACCATACTGCACGCCCCACACCACCACTCTACACTCACTTGCGTCGGCGTCTGAGTAGACCCCCCCGCCTGAGGGCTCACCCCTCGCCTTCCCAGGGTCTCAACCCTCCTTGATTCGCTCTCTTGCTCGTCTCCCGAGCGTTATGCGACGACCGGTATGGTCGTTTCCCTCGTTGTTGGTGTCGCTTCCTCCGCTGCCGCCCTTCATCTCCGCCAGCTTCTCCCGGCTCCACCGCTTCCGAGGGCGTCGACGGCCCGGTCGAGGTCTCCCCGGGCGAGAACGGTGGCATTGGGCCGCGACCAGTTCCACCCCCGGGGGGTCGAGCCCGCTCTCCCTGGTTGTCTCGCGCCCGCACCCGCGGCCTCTCTATCGTCCTCGGCTCGCCCCCCCCCTCCGCCGGCTCCTCTCCAGGCTCGGGGGGGCGTGGCCCTCCCTGTGGAAGGTCGTGGTGGTCCGGTTGCCACCGCGACTGGCCTTCCCCTGGTGAGCCCGTACGTCCCGACTCCACTCTCAGAGGCCGCGTCAGCTCATCTCTCGCCTCCTCCGACAACTGACCCCAAGCCCCCTCCGGGGCCCTCCGGCCACGGCCCTCCGGCTCGCCGGTGGGCCCACTATCGTACCGGAGGCGCCTCTTTTTGCTCGCCAGCCCTCTCCGCTCAACGGCCGTCGCGCCTCGTCGTCCTGCCTTGCCGTCGCTGGGCGACTCGGAGCGCGATCGCCGCTCACGGTCCCAGCCCCGGCCGCGCTGCTCTGGCTCCGCGGCGTCGCGCTCGACCTTCCTCCCTACCAGCTGGTCGGCGCCCCGAGAGCCCGCACCTGAGAGCTCGCTGCTCGGGCGGAGCAGACCTCGAGCGAGCGCGAGGCGGCCGTCGAGGCGGAGCATGTGCGGCCGCGCGTGTACGCCCTGTACACGCGCGGCCGCACGTGCGCTGACCGGTGCGGGAAGTCGGCTGGCTGCCTGGCCGGCTCGGCCGTTTAAATCCTCT
>NW_005196497.1:18343-20203 GCF_000372725.1 Emiliania huxleyi CCMP1516 | reverse complement strand
AGTTTCGGCTTTTTTAAGCGCTAATCTTTCACGAGCAAGCGTGGCTCGCGCCGGGCCGGGGCGGGGGAGGCTACGGTATGGGGCGCCGTCCCCGCGGAGGGGTGCCACGGGCCAGGCGGGGGCGGCGCGTTCGGTGCGCGCTTCTCGTCTTGCTGGCCAGCGGGGCGGTGGCGGATCATGGTCTAGATCATGGTCTCGGGTCTGTCGGGAAGCGCATGCATGCATGGTGATAAACATTAGAGTTCAGGAACAGGCTCCCATCCATCACTCTGCTCGGAGCTAATAAAAAAACACCCAACTCAAATGCACCAGATGATATGGTTGCGCATCTTGAGAGAGATAATATGCATCTAAGATGCACGTTGGACTGCACACTCGGACACTGTCTTGCCTATGCTTGGGCATCTCTACACTCTAGATGGTTTTTTCAACTATGTAAGATGCCGGAGCATCCTGGGTGCTGGGATGCTCGAATCATATCTGATAATCTGAAATGTGAAAAGATGCTTCGCATGCCAAAAGATGCTTGGCATTTAATGATTAAAATGCAAGTTAAATTATAAAGACATGAGCGGCGTGTGAGCCCTTGGATCAAAGTTGGAATGGAGACTATGAATCTATCTATGCTAATTTCAGTTGCTATGCTAAGTCGTAAGTGAGATGTGACTAACTGCTCTGCCGTCTGTGGAAGCTACTGATGGTGATGGAACTGGGAGCCAGTGAGTGATGGAGGGGGGCACTTAGCTCTTGTGCCAATGCTGACTTTACTACATGGACGGTTGCGGTTGCCTATATGTAAGACTGGTTTTTATTTCGGGTCTGGGTTCGGCCAAAAAACTCCGACACTGTCGATCGAAAATATTGAAAAAAATCCGACGAACGCGCTCATGTTCCTGAGATGCATTGCGCATCCTCAGATGCCACATTCTATCTTGGGATGCATGGACTAACCCAAGATGAGGGTATCATCTCGGCACACTTGTGCGTCTGAAGACGACTGCAGTATCTGAGTCTCGCAGAGAGATGTCACGCACTATCAAAAGACGCGGGGCACCATCTAAAGATGATTAAATCTTCTTGGAGAACCCAATCATAGTGGAGACACCCGGTGTCCTTAGATGGAAAACGCATCCTAGATGGCGTTTGGCATCTAGGATGCGCATATCATCTGTAGATGGGGGGGTCGCCGCCCCTGACGCTTTCCGCTGGTTCGGCGACGAGTGCGGAGCCCGCCTTCCCCTCTTATGCTTCTTCGGCCGCGGCCCCACCGCCGTCTCGTCTTCTCTGCCTGATCCCGTTGACTCCGCCTTCGGCGATCCCGCGCCCGACTCCCCGGGCAAAGGCGGCGGCATTGGGTTGTGTCGCCTCCTCCCCGGGGGGTCGGACCGGCTCTCCCTGGTCGACGAAAACGTCCAACGGAGCTCCGTGTTGCTCCCAGCGCCATCCCCCGCGCTCCCTGCGGCCATGGCCGATGATGCTAGTATGAGAGGTCATCTGGCTACCGCGAGAGCGACCCAACTCGTCGACATCGTCCGATGATGGTGCCGCAAAGTCACCTCCGGAGGCTATCGTGGGGTCGAGCCGGCAGTAGCCGTGACATGTGGTTCCACCACCCCTCGTAGGCTTTGCCTCTGCTCGCCACCGTTCCCAGGCTGCCTAATGGGATGGAACGGAAGGCTGGGCGAGCGTATAGAAGCGTGCTCTAACTCGTCGTGGCAGCCTGCACGGCAGCGCTGGCAGGCGCGATGAGCGTCGTGCCACCTGACCCAAGACGGGTCGCAGGCGTCGTACCGAGCGCGTCGAGACCGTGTCCTGATGTGATCTGCACGGGTGAGTCACGTCGGCGTCAAAGGAGCGACG
>NW_005196497.1:0-17972 GCF_000372725.1 Emiliania huxleyi CCMP1516 | reverse complement strand
CGCGGGGGATGGACTCGATGGTCCATGTGGATGCGGGCGCCGCAGTCGCAGCCCGGGCGGAAGGGGGCGGCGGCGGCTAGGCGGGCGAGGAACGTGCCACGCCTTAGCGGAGCATGCCATGAAAGTTGCTCCAAGTGCCGACTCCGAGGGCACGAAACGCAGACTCGACGGACGAGTCGTCCGGCATGTCGAGCGAGAGCGACACCTCCGGATCGGGGTAGGGGTCGGACGCCACGACCAAAAATGCAGCGGGTTCAGGCTCGGAGAAGGGAGCTTCCCCCTCGCGGCGTGCATCCAGCACCGCGCCGGCCCCGCCTCCTCCTCCCGTAGTCGCAAGAGGATTGGCGCGAGGGCCGGGGGGGGTTGCAGGCGGCTCGCGCGAACGAGGCGTCGGCTTCGGGCTAGCGGGGCTCGGCGCTGAGCCGCCGCCGCTCTCCGACTTGCCCTTGAGAGGTGGCGTCGCCGTCGAGGACGTCGAGGGATGCGGCGGTGGCATGGGCGGTGGCGAAGCTGCTTGCCGATCCGTCCAGCCCCAAGCGGCGGGGGTGCTGGCGCGTGCGTGCGACGTGCCCGTCCGCGAGCCGCCGCCGCCGCCGCTGCCGGGCTGACCAAGCGCCTCGACGCCGTCGATTGCCGCGTCCGGCCGGCGTGCCTTCTTTGGAGACGGGGTGTCGTGGCTCGCCGTGTTTTGCGACTTCATGGGTCGCAGCTGGGGCTCCAATCGTGCGTTGAGTACGAGTAAATGGAGGACAGAGAGCCCACACAGTTTTTCATTACGTTGCCCGGAGCTGGCGATAGGACCCGGCAGTATCTCGGACGGTCTGCGCACACGCACAAATGTGCTTTTTCCCTAGTGAAAGCACCATTTTGCCGCCGTTCACAGCCTTGTTATGAGAAGAAAAAACATCGCACTCGCGAGCGTGCACGGCTGGCTCTCTGCGCCACCTCTTCACTTGCTCTACTGGCCCCGTCCCGCGACATGCAGACGCACACCGTACCACACGGGCGCCGCGCCGCGCCCGGCCGCCGCACGCGGGCCGCCCCCACCAACCAACCACCAAGCGAAGTAGCAACTACGCTACAGGAACTGAACTTCTCGCGGGGTGTCTCGGCAAAGTGACGCAGACCCTTTATTCACGTGCATATGCTACAGTCATCAAATTTCTCCCAGTCCTTAGCCCACCACGCAGCCCCACTCCCCAACTCCCCCGTCCCATTTTCCACCACCAGAGGGAGTGAGGGACGAGCGCCCGAGCTGCGCGGCGCAAGAAGGGAGGGAAGAGAGGGGGGAGGGGGGATGGAGGCGGTGAGTGGGGCGCGGCGGCGAGGGTGAGCAGCGTCGCACCGATCTGGTTGCCGCACTGGCCACCCTGGATGGAGACGATCTCACGCATGGCTGAAGTTGGGGAACGCTGGTGTAACGATTTTCGGCCGACGAAAACGGATTCCGTTGCTGGTCGTTTTGAAACGCTCCGAGATTCACTGACACTGTGTATCTCCGTCGTTGGACAGGGATGTTGAAAGGAAGGAAGGGAAAAAGCTTAATCAACCAGCTGGAGTTGATCGTTGCTTCCCTTTCGCGAGGCGGTGCGGACTGCCGGAGGCCTCGGTCTCCCCTCTGCCCGTGCGACTTTCGCTAACTCCCGCGAGCGTAGATCGTCTGTCTTCGGCGCGCTCGAGCACGTTTGGCACCAAGAGGCTTTGATTCTTACGACCCTCACCCGCCAAGGCAGGTGTGCACTCTGCTAGTACTTGTGTGCTCACACTTGAGCACTTGAGCACTTGATAGGGTCGATTCCGCATGGTACGGGACCCCTCCGATCGTCTCGCCCTCCCTCACTGGTGTGTTCATTGGGGGGGGGTCATAACAAACAGGTGCAGGATCGAGGTGCACGCTGCCGAGGCAGTGTCGTCCCCCCTCTCCCCGACGGCGATGACTCACACCACTACACTGTGAAAAGTTAATAAAAATCTCTCTCTCTACACTGTGGGGTGTGCCCGAGCATGATGTATGTGCGCGTCTGTGCGTGTGTGTGGGACAGACGTTGTTGTCCTATGCGCGGGGCTTCCCGCGGGGACCGAAGACGTAACAGCAGCAACAGCAACCAGCTGAGGGTGCCCGAAAGCATCGCCACGCAGACCGGAAATTCGTTTCTCGCGCTCGGAATGTCTCGCCCCCGCCACCTCCGCCGCTCCCCCGCAAGACACGCCGCCGCCCGCCCGCCTCCTCGACCTCCCCACTGAGCTCCTCGTGCGCGTCGTCTCTCGCTGCGACGGCCCCGTCGACATCGCTCGCGTCGCGGCCGTCTCGCTGCTCTTCCACGCCTCACTCGCGGTGGAGGGCATCCGCTTGTGGTCGCGAGAGCGCAGCTTCGAGCTTCCGGCGCTGCCAGAGGGCGAGAGCTGCGCCGTGCCTTGGCTGTGCGGCTCGGAACCGGAGGGCGAGGAGGAGGACGAGGACGAAGCGCAGGCTCCAGGCCTTCTCGGCCATGGCGAGGGCGTGACGCAGCTCAACACGCCGACCCGCCTCCCCTCCCCGCTGGGTGGTGAGCGCGCCGTGAGCGTGTCGGCTGGGTGGCAGCACAGCCTCGCCCTCTCCGCCGACGGCGGTGTCTGGAGCTGGGGCGATGGAGGCTGGGGCCGGCTGGGCCACGGCGACTGGGAGACCCAGCTGCTGCCGAAGAAGATCGAGGTCTTTGCTGGCCACCGCGTCGTCGCTGTCTCGGCTGGAGCAGCCCACAGCCTCGCCATCGCCGCCGACGGAGCCGTTTGGAGCTGGGGCGGTGGAGGCTTAGGCCAGGTGGGCCACGGCGACGGGCAGCGCCAGCTGCTGCCCAAGAAGATCGAGGCCTTTGCCGGCCACCGCGTCGTCGCTGTGTCGGCTGGACGCAGCCACAGCCTCGCCCTCACCGCCGATGGCAGCGTCTGGAGCTGGGGCTTTGGATACTATGCCCAGCTCGGCCACGGCGACCAGCAGAGCGAATATGAGCTTGGGCAGAGCCTGCGGCTGCCGAAGCAGATCGAGGCCTTTGCTGGCCAGCGCGTCATCGCTGTGTCGGCTGGAGAGGACCACGGCCTCGCCATCACCGCCAACGGCAGTGTCTGGAGCTGGGGTGGTGGAGGCTTTGGCGAGCTGGGCCACGGCGACTGGCAGAGCCAGCTGCTGCCCAAGAAGATTGAGGCCTTTTCCGCCCACCGCGTCGTCGCTGTGTCGGCTGGAGGCCACCACAGCCTCGCCATCACCGCCAACGGCGCCGTCTGGAGCTGGGGCGATGGGTACAAGCTGGGCCACGGCGACGAGCAGAACCAGCTGCTGCCGAAGCAGATCGAGGCCTTTGCTGACCAGCGTGCCGTCGCTGTCTCGGCTGGAGGCGACCACAGCCTCGCCCTCATCGCCGACGGCTCCGTCTTTGCTTGGGGCAAGGGCGGCCACGGCTGCCTAGGCCACGGAGAGGACCTGTCGAACCAGCTGCTGCCCAAGAAAATTAAGTAGACTAGTTAGTAGAGGCGCACATGTAATTGTAAAGGCGAGGCGCCGGCTTTAGGGATGGCTCTCTGCTCGGCTGTGTAATTACACACCGTCTATACGCACGGAGTAATCGAGATCTCTGCGAGAGAGTAGTAGATCGCAGACAGTAGATCGCAGACGCGGGCAGACCAGGAGTGGAGATGAGCGATTCTAAGATCAGGTCTGGCACCTCCCCACTGGAAACGAACATCTGAGTTTCAAATCTAAAGATATATTGCTCCCCCGTTGTCCGCCGTTTACCCGTGACCAGCGGAATTCGCGGACCCGAGGAGTCTCGAGCTTCAGCTGGCGAACCATCATGCCGCTCTCGGCACAGCAGCGGCGCGAGCGCCGCGCCGCGAAGCGCGCTGCCGAGGCTCAGGACGCGGCTCGCGGGCAGCGCAACCGCCCGGCGCCGAGCCGGTGCTAGGCCGCCTCCGCTGCGCCTGCTTCCTTGCGCGCCGCTGGACGTCGGCCGAGAAGACCGCTTCCCTCTGGGGACCCGACTCCGCGAAGATCGCGCGCGCGTCGTCAGTGGCGGCGCGCGCGCGATCTCCGTTCCCGGGCACGCCGGTCGCATTGGCATGGGCTCCCAGGCTCAAAAGCGCTCCCGCCAACAGCGAGCGAGCGCCGCCGCTGCTCCTCCTCCCGCCGCCGCTCACCGAGACTCGGTGCCGCCGTTCGCCGCCGCCGCCGCCGCCGCCGCCGCCGCGGCCTCGCGCCTCGCCTCCGTCACCGCCGCCCTCCATCTCGCAGCGGCGCGTCCCTCTGATGGCGCGGGCGCCTCGCTCACCGGCGCCTCGCCGCCCCCCCCCCCCTTCTCGCGCCGCTCCGCTCGTGGCCGCCGCCTCCCCTGTCAATCCCGCCGCCTCCCCTGTCATCCCGCCGCCCGCACCACCGCCGCCACCGCCTCGCGCCTCGCCGCCGCCGCCACCGACCGCCCTCCCCTGCGCCGCTGAGCGCGGTGCAGGGGGTGAGCCCCCGCTGCGCAGCCTCACCGCAGTGCACTGCGCTCTCCGCGCCCCTGACGATTAGTGAGGAGGTGGTGTTGCACAGCATGGAGCTCGGCGAGCGTTTAGCGAGCCCCGCAGCTAGTCTCGAATAAATCTCGAAACACACTTGAATGCTCACTTGGCAGGTAACATATGCGCCACGCGCCCCAACCGCTCCTCTGGTCGCCGCCGGCCTCCGCGGCGGCGGCGATGTCCCAGCGCCACCCATCGGCCAGCCCTCAGATCGATCGATCGGCGCTCAAAGTCGGCTTCAGATCCGAGAACGCTGCTGGCGCCGCCGCCGATCCCAGCGGCGACGCCAGCAGCTTCCTCTGCTCTCCAATGCGCCGAGAAGCGACGCGGGGGTGCTCGGCCCGCCGTGGACGTCGAAGGCTCCGCCGGGCGCGCGTCGGCCGGTCCGGTGGCACCCTCTGCGCGCGGCACCTGCCGGCGCCCCGACGACAGCCGTCGCGCCACCGCTCATGGAGGGGCGGTCGGCGCCGCTGCCGCCGCGCCGCCGGTGGGAGGGGCACTGGTGGTGGCCTGGGCGGCCCTCCGCCGCCGCTCGGGGCGCCCGGGCAGCGGTGGCAGCCTGCCGCCGCACCACTTCGAAATGCCCGCTGACCACTTCGAAATGCCCGCTCCGATGGCCCGCGCGCTGCGCTATTCTTTTTTCTACAAAGCAAAATTCGAGCCAATTGAGGAAACTCAAGCGGGCAGGCTGGAAGCACTGAGGGACGGCCGATGTTCGCCCAGTGCCAGACCTGATTTTAGAATCGCTCAGATCCTAGCCGATTCTACCGCACAGTCGGGCTTGGTTGAAGACGAAAGATTGAGATCACAGATTGTGGATCGTGTTGGCAGTTGCCAGGGTCAAAGGTGGAGATTGGAGAAGGATAACACAGATCGTAGTTCGTAGATCCTCGCGCCGGGCATCCCCACCGCCGGGGCGGAGATATTGTGGAGATCGAGATTGGAGATTGGAGATCGCAGCTGGCGGCGGCAGGGGTCAAATGGGAGATTGGAGATTGGAGATCGGAGATGTGCGGTGTGAATGAATCCATAGCGCATCTCCTTGAAGGTTCGAGCCCTCCCCCCCCCCCCCCCCGGCCCCCGAATCGAGGATTGGAGATTGGAGATTGGAGATATGGATATCGGAGATCTGACTGGATCCGGCAAAATATGACGCTGGAGATTGGAGATTGGAGATGGAGATCGGAGATGATTTTTTATTTTTATTTTTATTTTTGGCCCGAAGAGCCTGCGGCGCCGGTTTTAACCTCTCCGGCCGACTCGCTGCGCGATTCTCGCTACGGCCCGCGGCGGGGCCGCACCCAGCAAGCTGGGGCCGCTCCTCACGGACTCGGCGCTGACGCGCCTCAAGAAGACCACTACTCGGGCTTGGCTGCGCCGCCCTCGGAGATGTGTCGACGCAAGATTGGAGATGACGCCGCTGTCATCATCTTTTTCTTTTTTGATAATAAAAAGCTCACTACACGCACGGTTCCCCCACACCGTAAAGTTAAAAGCGGCGCCGCAGGCTCTTCGGGCCAAAAAAAATGAAAATAAAAAATCATCTCCGATCTCCATCTCCAATCTCCAAATCTCCAGCGTCATATTTTGCCGGATCCAGTCAGATCTCCGATCTCCATCTCCAATCTCCAATCTCCAACGTCATATTTTGCTTCTCCGATCTTCATCTCCGATCTCCAATCTCCAATCTCGACTTGTGGGGGAGGCGTGTCAGGGGGGGAATCGACGTCCTTCCAAGGGGATGCTCTTTTCCTTTCACGCCTTCAAGCGGATATCCACCCTCTTTTCGCGCCATTTTGCAATCTCCAGTCGGCCACACGATTCTCTAGGCGCCTTTGGCGCGAAGTCAACATCTCCGCCTCCGGCCTGAGATCTCGAGGTGCCGATGGCTCAAGATCTCTACGTTCAGTTAAAGATCTCTGAGTTTTGTGCGAGATGCTGTGTGTGGAAGATCTCTGATCGGCATCTACGATCTCCACTCAACAAATCTACTGGTGTCCCGCAGAGATCTCGATGTATGTACGCACGGCTCTCCGGCCGCCGGGCCGCGCGCTACTACTGTAAGCTCGAAAGCTCAAAATGTACACAGAAGTGAGAAAGTAGAGTGTAGACGCAGCCCTTGTCGTCCGCACCCGCACTAAGACAGTTTGCCGCGGCCGCGAAGCGCGAACCTCTTGCGCGGCGGCGCACGCGCGAGCCCATCAGAGGTGTAGGAGAGGAGAGCGGGCCGCGGCGGGAGCACGCCGGTGCGGGCGCCCGGCCGGCAACTCGCGCTCGCCCGCCGCGAGGGTGCGCCCTTAAAACGAGAGCCGCGCGTGCAGGTGCGGCGTCCGTCCGTCGAACCCACCAATCACACGCGTGTGCGGCGTGGCAAACTGGCATATAACATGAACAGTGACAGTGTGTACCCGGTAGGTAGCACAAACACAAAGCATACTTGTGTGCTCAGACCACGACTACACTGTGGGGGGTGCCCGAGCATGATGTATGTGCGCGTCTGTGCGTGTGTGGGACAGACGTTGTTGTCCTATGCGCGGGGCTTCCCGCGGGGACCGAAGACGTAACAGCAGCAGCAGCAGCAGCAGCAGCAGCAGCAGCCCCACAAAAACCCATGGCATGTGCCCACAGCTACGACCCGTACCGCGCCGCACGCTGCCGCATGACCCTGTCCCATCGCAGGCGCCTGCCAAGCTCACGCTCCTCGCTCTCGAGCGCAAGCAGCGCGCTCCGGAGCCGCTGTCGCTCTCGCCGCAGCGCTCGTAGCCGCAGAGCGGTGCGCAGCCGTCGCTGATACCGCAACCTCCGACGGGCAGCCGTCAGCGCCGATGAGAGGGCGCGCACGCGGGAAGGCGGCGCGACGAAGCGCTCGATGCACGTTCGCCCCTCGTACACCTCAATGAAGGGCAGCTGACTGATGCCTCGCTGCCTGGCCCACTCGACGCTTTGTGATTCGCTCAGCTTCAGCTCATAGAAGCTAGCGCGCCGCCATTTGGAGGCGATAAAGCTGAGCTTCGCGTTGGACTGACGGCATGTCCGGCACCACGGGGCGGTGAATTTGACCACAGTCGCGCCCTCAATCGGTAGGGTCTGCACAAGGCCCTCGTAAGCGGCCGGCGAGGTGATCTCCGCGAAGCGAGATGACTTGAGCCGAACCGGCGGCGCTCGACGCGCAGATGGAATGGCGCACCGCGGCAATAATAGGCTGTGCATGTAGACGAGGCAGCAAAACATCATCATGCGTCTGGGTTCGAGACGTGAGGGCGTAGGGTAGGGTGCGATCCGTGCAGACCCCCCTACCCCCTACCCCACGGCACACGTACCTAAAACGGCACACATGCAGACATAGCGCCTACCCCCTACCCCCCAACTCACAGGTCTCCAGGATTGCTGTAAGTGTAACGGTACGTAGTACGGTCGGACGCGGGACGGCGTCAGCCGTCACCTCACACCCCGCCGCCCCTCCGCGCGCCCGCGCACCCCCTACCCCCAGGTGCCTCCAGAAGCCGTAACGTCACCTCACGCTGCCCCTCCGCGCGCCCGCCGCCCGCGTCTCATGCAGCGGACAGGTCCGCCGTCGGTCGTTGTGGATTCGGGCCGAGAACCAGCTAGCTCAGAGTACAGAGAGGCGGGAATGGCTGCAGGGCCCCCTACCCCTGCAGAGCCGCCGGCCTCCCACCCCCTACCCCCCTACCCCAAATCCCGCGATGCGACCCTACCCTTCCCCCCCAAAAGTCGGAACCCTGCGTGCGAAAGGCTTGAGAGTATTTCTCCCAAGTCCCAAGCGCTCCCGTTTAGCTCCCCGCGGTTTTGGATGTGAGGTTGCCGACTGCACTCCAAGTGCTCCAAGTGCTCCAGGCGCCCAATGGGGGTCGAGTTCGCCGTCATCCCCTCCCGATTCGAGGCGGCGTTGCTGGCTCTGTGCTGGCGATGCACAGGTTGCTCCTCTACGCTCTCTGCCATGAACGGCGGTCCCTTCTCGACCGACCCAGTGGTGCAAGAGGGCTACATTTCACCTCTTGCCGGGAGATTTGTTTGTTTTTTTGCTTCCCGATGCGCTGCGACGCAGCCTCATGCCGATGGCCATGGACTCAACCCGTCCTTTGAAGCACAGCGCTAGCCCGGGGCGACCGGAGATGGATGCCTTCGTGCTGCTGTGCCACGTTCGAGACGCATCTCGTTGCCAAAGCGCAAAGGTGGCAGAGCAGTGGCCGTTTGAATCCGCCAAACGAAAAGATGCAATCAAGTGTCAATGGAAAAATGTCCTCAAATTTAAGCTCGACGCTCTTGACGACCTCCGACTGATCTGTGGATCCTGCGACGAGCGCGACGAGGCGGAGTCAGACGCAGCTGAACAAGCACCGAGGTAAGCCTGCAGCCGTGGGTCGAGCGTTGGAATGCGGAGCTCTTCGCACTCTCTAGGGATTGGAGCGATGTCTCGCCACTAGTACCTCTCTTTTCGTACTCTCTGTTTTGTCTTGCGTGACACTTGTTCCGATTTTTAGCAATACCAAGTTTTGACACTTGTGCCTCCACACTGTCCGGTGTGACTCATCGTGTCACGCAAGAAAGAAGTTGTTGTGCGGGTGCCGATGCGGCTCACTTAGTTGTTCGTCGGCGGCTTCCAGCTCTCTTTCTGCCCTTGTTCTGTACTTCGTACTTGGCATATACTCTCGCACGAATGTGTGCTGGGGAGAAAAGAGAAAAAAATCCAACGGCGCCCAGTCCATCCTGAAACGATGTTCGCTTTGCAAAGACCGCCGCCCTTGCCGTCCCCGACTCCTCCTCCGTCGCTTCCACCGCCCCCCCCGGGTCCGCCGCTGGCGATGCGGGGCGATAGAGAGTGCTATCCGACGCTGAAGGCCTGCTACGACGCGATGAGTGGACCCGAGTGGAAGAGCAGCACCGGGGCAAAAGTGGGGGAAACCTGGCTCGACTGGAACATCAAGTGCTGCGATAAGGAGTGGATCTCGTGCAAAAGTGGCTTGATCGACGAGATCATGTTCAAATTTATCCCGAAACTCAAGGGGACTATCCCGCCGCAGCTCGGCCTTCTGACAGCCCTGGAGGAGATTGACGTGAGGAACTGCGACATCACGGGCACGCTGCCGGACACCCTCTTCTCCGGCGATTCTGTCATCGAAGAGGCGATCCGCACCTTCCCTCGAAACCCCCCCTCCCCTCCCCCTCCCCTCCGCCTCCGCCACGTGAGCTCACCCTCACCTCCGCCTGTGCTCGCGCAGAAAGATCGACGCGTCTGCAGTTAGTGTTGCGCACGACACAGGGAGGTCTGACTAGCTGTCGTTTTTATTTACTGGTGCTGACGGAGTTGGGAGCACAACTTGTCACGGCGTGACGTGCCCGCGTCGGCCCGCTAGTGGCCGTCCTCCCGCTGTGAGTGGCCACGTAGCAAACGACGCGGCGAGGTGAAGGAGGGACGGGCCGCGCAGCGAGGCGAGGCGGCGTCGCGGCTCATTGCGGCGGCGACGGGGAGGCCGGGAGGCGATCAGGGCGCTCGAGGCGGGATGAAAGGGCGGTGCGCTATTTTTTTCCTGGTTCAAGAATTCTCGGAAGTATATAGAAATCCTCCCGGACGACGGATTTTATCAAACCGATAGTCCTCAATTAGTCGCGCACCACATACGTCCCTCCGAACTCCTCCGGGATTGACTCCTTGGGCAATCGGTTGAGTAGCCGAGCATAGTCGCCGCCGAGCACCTCGATGCGCTTCTTCGTCTTCTCCTGGCATAGGCAGGAGAAAGCGACATTGTGTTGCTAGACAGAGGAGGAATCGACCCGTCCCTGTGCTCAAGTGCTAGACCCTTTTCCTCGGTGAGGCGGTGGGAGTGCGCCGCGGCTTTGCTCGCCTTTAGGAAGACGCGCACGATGCTCCAGATGACGCTGAAGAAGCCAGGGTTGTCCACGACACGCATCGCCCCTATCAGCACAGACCCTAAGATGTGTTTTTCGCGAGTTCCGACGCACGGGTCGACGGTAAACCCATGTGTTGGGCCAGCGCACCGATACGGATGGGCAGCCGATTCTGCACGGACTCGAGCATCTTGGGCATGAATTTGCGGTTGAACGCTTTGGGCGACATCCCCTTGAGACTGTTGATGGCGCAGAAGCCACACCGCTGCGTCTCTGCATCCTGCAGCAGCGTCTCAATGGTGTACCACATCGCCTCGATCACCTGTTGCTCGTCGACCTTTCTCCAGTCCAGATAGCGCGGCCGCACCAGCAGCAGTTGGCAGCCCTCCTTGTCCCTCGCGCCGTCCAGGATCTTCACAAAGGGACACGTGCGCAGCGTCGCCTCGCACCGCTCCTACGGGAAAGAAGCTCGCAGCTGGAGGATGCGGGAGTCAACGGCACGCCACGGGACAGTGCGTGCGGGAGGAGTCAACGGCACGCCACGGGACAGTGCGTGCGGGAGCAGTCAACGGCACGCCACGGGACAGTGCGTGCGGGAGGAGTCAACGGCACGCCACGGGACAGTGCGTGCGGGAGGAGTCAACGGCACGCCACGGGACAGTGCTGCGTGCGCCTTGTCAAAAGGCCGCTCGCTTCCAAACAGCTTGATGCGGTACTCCCAATACCGCGCGTGCCTCGAGGCGGCCTTTGTGACGTCACCCTTGGCTATGTATAGGAAGCGGCGGAGGAAGGCCTCGTCCTCAATGCAGACACGGTCGCCGCCAGCGACGATGGCCTTTTTGAGCTCCTCGACGAGCCCTGCGTCCTGCATCCACGCGGCCCCGCCGTCCGTCACCTCCGTGTCGTCGATGTCGTCGTCGGCATCTGGCATATATGTGTGTACATGTCTGCTCGCAGCCGGCACGGCAAGTAAGTAGGAAGGACGCACGCCCGACAAAAACTCTGCTCTCTTGGGTTTCTGTTTTCTTTCTTTCTTTCTTTCTTTCTTTCTTCACATAAACGCACAACCCCGGGCTCTTCACACAAAAACACAAAAAGACGGAAAAGGAACAGCGCAGAAGGAGATACTAGAAAATCAACGCTTTAAAGAAAGAAAGAAAGAAAAAAAAGAGACAGCCCAAGGGAGGGCTGGGAGGACCTTCCCGCAGCGCAACCCTAGCAGCGCAGCGGGCAGGGCGGCTCGCGCAGCGCGCGCGATCGCGCAAGCGGCGCGCGCGAGCGAGCGAGCGAGCACACACACATACACACACACACACACACACACACACACACACACACACACACACACGCACGCACGCACGCACCTCCCCAGAAATCCCGAGGAGCCGTGCAGTGCCTAGATAAGTCTGTGTGCTGTGTGGTGCACGCCCTCCGAGCGGGGCGGGGTCTGCCCGTCGGGTTGCTGCCCTAATCCCACCAGGGGTTGACTGCTCTATTTATTTATTTATAGGGATGGGAGGACGGCAAATACGCTTTAACAGACAGAAAACGGACAACCCAAGGGAGGGATGGGAGGACGGCACGCCGCCACCACACAGGGATTTTAATTAAGGAGAGGAGTGTGGTGGGAGAGAGATTTTTAGCAATACCAAACAACTCTAACACTCACACGTAATTTGGGGCCTGGAGCCCTGTTCACGCGCGCGCGAGACGTGCAGACAGGGTTGCCAGGTGAGAGCGAATGGCGCGGTTCACGCCTCGCACAACAGAGAGAGAGATGCGCTCTGCATGGTGGGACATAAAAGAGAGCGAGTACTTGGGCGAGTAGGCTGTGCGGTCAACGCTGCCGCGCGCGACTTTGCGCGCGAGGCGGCGCAGCTTGAGAACGGCGGTGGGCGAGAAGCCGCCGCCGAACGTCTCGTGGAGCAGCAGTTGTTGTGTGGTGGTGCGCTAGCCGTCGCCCACCCTTGGGCGTCCGCCTCTTCCTATCTCTCTTCGCAGTCTCTCTCCGATTCTCGCTGCAACATTCGTGCCACCCCGCGGTCGCCCCCTTGGCAAATACGCTTTACAACAGTGCACAGGCCCCGTTGCTTTTCTTCCCGGCGTGTCATAGTACTCCTTGTGCAGCCTCAAGGTGGTGCTCAAGGTGGTTGCTCTGCCGCCACCGATGGACGCCAAGTCCTCTACCCCGCTCCGCAGCGTGCCGGAGGTGAAGGTCACCTTCGCCGAGGAGGCGCCAGCCGCCAGTCGGGCCGTGCTCGACTGCCGTGTGTCGACTGCTAAGCAGCAGGCCGGCCCTCTGGCTGAGATATGGCGCTCGATTCTTGCTGGCCCGGGCGCCATCGTCAGCCCACTCAAGCTCTACTCGTACGCCACGATCTTCGATTGGCTATTTCTGATTCTGCCGAGCATGTTCTGGGCGGCCGTTGCCGGGCTCTGCTTTCCCGCTCTCCTCTACAGCTTTAGCGGGGCCATCGACCAGGTCGGCTCTGCGAGTGCGTCTGGCTTTGACGTCGAGTCCATGCTGTGGCAGTGCAAGCTGATGATCGCCTCTGGCATCGTGTACGGCGTCACGACCGCATTCTACACCGCCCTTGCCGAGCTCTCAAAGGCGCGCCAGATCGCGGCCACCAAGAAGGCCTACCTCGGCGCGATCCTGCGACAAGACGTTGGCTGGTACGACACCTCCAAGCCCGAGGAGCTCGCGACGCGCTTTGGCGAGGAGATGCGCGCCATAGAGGAGGGCATCAGCTTCAAGACGCCCATGATGCTTGACGCCGCGGTCACCATGGGCGCTTGTTGGCTCCTTGGGCTCTACTTTTCGTGGGACTTGAGCCTCGTCATCTTCGCCGCTTGCCCGCTGCCCGGCATCGCCATCGCCGTCGCCATCGTCGTCGGGCTCGTCGCCAGCCACAAGCTGTCCGTCGCCGGAGCCGACGCAGGCGCCATCGCCACCGAGTCGTTCGCCGCCATCCGCACCGTCTGCTCGCTCGGCCTCGAGCGGGTGGCGGCAGCGCGGTACGAGCGGCGGCTCGCCCGCGCAGAGCGGCTCGGCATCGCCATGGTCTGGCAGCTCGCCCTGGCCGCCGCCGTAGCCATCTCGGCCATCATCTTCATGTCCTCCTTGGGCGAGTTCTACGGCGGCGTCGCTCTCGCCGCCGAGCAGGAGGCCTCGTCCTTCGAGTACACGACCAAGATCAGCTGGTCGACCGAGGCGCAGCTCGACAGCTTCCTTGATACGGTCGACTCGGCGATGGGCAGAGTGGTCAGCCCGCCGCCCCCGCCGCCGCCAGGCATGTTCCCTGAGCTGCAGGAGTTCACCGCAAAGTCGTGGGACGACTTCAGCGGTGCCGCGACCCAGTGGGGGCTGCTCGCTGCCGCCTCGACGGGCACGGCAGTCGGCATCGATCACATCGACTACAAGTTCTGCACCTACTCGTGCGGCGACCCGTACGACATCCTGAACAACGACTACCAGTCCGGGGTCGCCAACTGGAGGGAGTTCCAGCAGACGAGCGGCGAGCCCCTGCCTCGCGCGGCGCGGGTCATCTCGACCTCTACCCCGCAAGCCCTCGGCTCGTGTGAGTCGGACCGCTTCGACCTGCAGCCCTTCAAACTCACTTGCGCCTCCGCCGGTGCCTTTGCGCAAAACATCACCGCGCTCAAGCTCTTCCTCCTGCAGGACGACGTCGCAGCCTTCCAGGAGTACGTCGAGAGCATGGGCTCGTGGCTTTCGTGCTCCCGCTCCGGCGGCCGGTCCCTCATGGCCATTTTCTCTCTCCTGGTCGGGATGGCCTTCTTCATCCTCCTCTCGCAGAACTCGACCGTGGTGCTCAGCGCCTGCCAGCGGGCGGCGCCAGTGCGCGAGACGATCCACCGCAAGCCCCCCATCGACTCGACATCCTCCGAGGTCCGCCGTGCGGCGGCCAACGCAGCTCCGCCTCTTCCGCCTCTCACCCCGCCCCCTTTCCTCAGGGGATTGAGCTCCCGCAAGTCCGCGGCAAGATCTCGGTGCGCGACGTGGTCTTCGCCTACCCTGCGGCCCCCAACCACCTCGTCTGCAACGGGTACTCGCTCGAGATCGAGGCGGGCCAGCGGGTCGCCCTGTGCGGCCCCTCGGGGTCGGGCAAGTCGACGCTCATGGCGCTGCTCGAGCGCTTCTACGACCCGCTGGCGGGCTCGATCGCGCTCGACGGCGTGCCTCTGCGCGAGCTGAACGTGCGCTGGCTGCGGCAGCAGATCGGGCTGGTGGGGCAGGAGCCGGTGCTCTTCGAGGGCACCGTCGCCGAGAACATCGCCTACGGCAAGGAGGGCGCCACGCGAGCGGACGTGGAGGAGGCGGCGCGCAGCGCCAACGCGCACGACTTCATCACGAGCGCGCTGCCGCACGGCTACAACAGCAGCGTCGGCCTGCGCGGCGGCACGCTCTCGGGCGGCCAGAAGCAGCGGATCGCCATCGCGCGCGCCATCGTGCGCAAGCCGGCCATCCTGCTGCTCGACGAGGCGACGTCGGCGCTCGACACGACGAGCGAGCGCATTGTGCAGGCGGCGATCGACGAGATCATGCACCAGCAGAAGCGGACGACGCTCACGATCGCGCACCGGCTGAGCACCATCCGCAACTCGGACAAGATCGCCGTCATCGACGGCGGCCGGGTGGTCGAGCAGGGCACGTGGGACGAGCTGGTTGCCATCGAGGATGGCCACTTCCAGCGGCTCGCGGCTCGGCAGCCCAAGCCGGGGGCGATCGTGTCGCGCTCGGCGACGGGGGACAGCTTGCTCGAGCGGGACAGCTTGCCGTCGAGCCGCCGTCAGTCCATGTGGACCCGCGCGGCGGACGCGCTGGCGCGCAGGAGGAAGGCCGACGACGTTCGTGGCGACGCCAAGTCGCTTGCAGAGGCCGATCGCTTCGACTGGTCCGACAGCAGCGAGTCGCGGATTCCAAGCCCTACGCGCGGCCCGCTCTTGTGGCGCACGATGCGGCTGCAGAAGCCCGGCGACGGCGTGCTCATGGTGCTGGGGTGCTTCTTCGCGGTGCTGGACGGCATGACGATACCGGCCCTCGGCTTCACCTTCTCCAAGGTGGCGGTTGCGTTCTTCCAGATCAACCCGCAGAAAATCCACGACGACGTGCTGTTCTGGGGCATTGCGTGCTTCGCCATCGGAATCGCCTACGTGCCGGTGCTGACGCTCGAGCTAGGCCTTTTCGGCACCGCCGGCGAGCACCTCACCCGCAGGTTGCGCACTGTCGTCATCCGCTCGCTGCTCCGGCAGGAGGTTGGCTTCTTCGACGACCCGCAGAACTCGGCGGGCGCGCTCACCGCCTTCCTGTGGGAGAAGGTTGCGCTCGTGCAGGCGTTCAACTGCCACATGTTTGCCTATGCGATCCGGCAGGTCTCGAGCATCCTCTTCGGCAGCTGGCTCATCTTTACGTTTGGCTACTGGCAGCTGGCGGTCATGATGCTCGCCGTCATGCCCGTGATGACGGCGATGTTCGGGGTGGTGATCATGGTGGCGCTCGGCGTCAGGTCGGCGGACGAGCGGCGGATTAACGTAGGCTCTCTGGTCACCACCGTCGTGCAGTCCGTCCGCACGGTCGCCGCGTACGGTGCCGAGGCCCGCTTCCTTCGCGAGTACAAGGCGGACACCGACGCCGAGGCACGCCAGGCGCAAAAGAAAGCCATCTTCACCGCCCTTGCCATGGGCATCGGCAAGGGGGCGCCCGTCGCTGTGATCGGCATCGTCGCGTACGTCGGATGCCTCCTCGTGCAAGCCGACGTCGAGGAGCTGACTGGCGAGGTCCTGCAGCTGATCCTCGAGCCCGAGGCGGCCACGGGCAGCTCTCCGCTGGTGGCGCCCGACGACGAGACCGGCTGCCTCAACGCCAAGATCTGGACGCTGATGGAGAAGTTCCTCGTGCCAGTCATCGTCATGTTCTTCATGTCGATGGGCATGGGCGCCGCCGGTGTCATCGCGCAGGAGTCTCCAAGGGGCTACGCGGCGGCCAAGCTGGTCTTCGGCACCCTCGCGCGCGAGTCGCGCATCGACGCCACGGTCAACAGCGGTCGGAAGATCGCGCAAGTCCGCGGCAAGATCTCGGTGCGCGACGTGGTCTTTGCCTACCCCAGGGCCTCCAACCACCTCGTCTGCAACGGGTACTCGCTCGAGATCGAGGCGGGCCAGCGGGTCGCCCTGTGCGGCCCCTCGGGGTCGGGCAAGTCGACGCTCATGGCGCTGCTCGAGCGCTTCTACGACCCGCTGGCGGGCTCGATCGCGCTCGACGGCGTGCCTCTGCGCGAGCTGAACGTGCGCTGGCTGCGGCAGCAGATCGGGCTGGTGGGGCAGGAGCCGGTGCTCTTCGAGGGCACCGTCGCCGAGAACATCGCCTACGGCAAGGAGGGCGCCACGCGAGCGGACGTGGAGGAGGCGGCGCGCAGCGCCAACGCGCACGACTTCATCACGAGCGCGCTGCCGCACGGCTACAACAGCAGCGTCGGCCTGCGCGGCGGCACGCTCTCGGGCGGCCAGAAGCAGCGGATCGCCATCGCGCGCGCCATCGTGCGCAAGCCGGCCATCCTGCTGCTCGACGAGGCGACGTCGGCGCTCGACACGACGAGCGAGCGCATTGTGCAGGCGGCGATCGACGAGATCATGCACCAGCAGAAGCGGACGACGCTCACGATCGCGCACCGGCTGAGCACCATCCGCAACTCGGACAAGATCGCCGTCATCGACGGCGGCCGGGTGGTCGAGCAGGGCACGTGGGACGAGCTGCTCGAGGTCCGAGGAACGTTTGCCGGCTTGGTGTCGGCACAGCAAGGGCGATAAAGAGGCATCGCTGTACGATATCGGATCTCCTACGTTGGTGTGCTCCGTGTACTGTTTCGGCTCTCTTTGTTTAACTCACATTGACACGCGTCCGCAGTGTGATGATACGTATAAAGCATATTCGAGCGGAGAGTGTTCTCCGTCACAATTCCTCATGTATCACGATTCCTATACACTGCAGTCAGCTCGAGGCGCGAGCGCATCGTCGCGCGATATTTGATCGCAATCCACAGCACGAGCGGCCGGCCATCGGAGCCGCACCCTGGCCCCTCCCCGCGCTCCCTCCTCGCCGCCTCCGCCTCGTCGCAGCACTTGCGAATCCGGCTCTCCGGGAGGGTGAACCTCGCTCCGGGCCCATCGTGTGGAGGCTTTGACTCGTAGTTGAAGCGAAAGTCGTGAGTGGCAGCCGAAGGAGAGGAGGCGCGGTGCGAGATGAGAGCCCTGGCCGAGACACGGCACCCGCCGAGCAGACTACGCCCTCGCAGCAGCAGAGCAACGGAGCGGTTGAGAGGTGGCTGAAGAGGGAATACAAACACGCGCGATCCGTCGCCGTCGAACTCGAAGGCCTCGCGCTTGTTGATGACGACCGGCGTCGACGCGGCGAACTCGCGCACCGCACCCGCGGTCTCCGCTACTGAACACAAGTCCCCTTCTGCGGGCTCCTCCCAAACAACGGAACGTTGCTGCTCATACGCGAGGCGAATCGCCTCGCGGTGCAACGCGTCGTCGAGAGCGAGCGAGCC
>NW_005196498.1:0-1357 GCF_000372725.1 Emiliania huxleyi CCMP1516 | reverse complement strand
CGCGAAAGATATGGAATGCCAAATCGCTGCTGCGTCAGGATGCGGGAAGCTCGCGAGAAACCGTTCAAGCCCGGCCATCCTCACCCCCCCAGCCTGCGGCGGCCGCATCCTGGCGCTGCGCGCGACCGGCCCCTCTCGGTGTGCTCTGCGGAACGGCCTCGCTCGAACGCGCGCCTGCCGGGTCGGGGCGGTCACGGGACCGGCTGAAATTGCGGCCGCAGCTGCTTGGGGGGGTGAGGATGGCCGGGCTTGAACGGCTTCTCGCGAGCTACCCGCATCCCGACGCAGCAGCGATTTGGCATTCTATATCTTTCGCGGCCTGCGCCGAGCCCGGGGGGCGCAGGCCTAGGCCTGGGAGACTACCCTAAATTTCTTTTTACTCGCGCCCCCGCCAGCGCCGAGCCAAAGGAGCTCCGCGGAGCCGCCAGGCGCCCACCCCGGCGATTCGCTCGCTACGCGTCGCTCACCGCCGGGGCGGGCGCCTGGCGGCGCCGCTGCGCAAAAACTCCTTACATTGAAAAGAAAAGAAGCCGGCCAGCGTCACCCTGACCGAGAAACCCGCGAGCTTCACCCTTCGCTGCTGCGCTCGCTCGTTCGCTCGCTCCTCCTGCCGGCGAGGCTTGCGGCGCAGCTCAATGCTCCTCGTCCTCCTGCCGGCCAGCGCCGCGTTCAACGTGGCCGCGAGGCCCGCGTCGACGCCGTGCGCTCGTGCCGCGGCTCCGCGCCTCACCTCGCCTCTGTCTGCACCCACACACCCTGCGGTGGCCGGCTGGCCGGACAAGTACGCCGGCACGCTGGGTGCCGCGACTGGCCCGCGCGTCCTGCACGACGCGTTTGCCGTCGAGGCGGCCGAGACAACTCTGCTCATGGAGCTCGATGTGGCGAACTGGCCGACATGGACGACGGCGGGGAACGACAGGTGGCTCCCGAACGTGACGCGGAAGGACAAGGAGATGCCGTACGGCGAACTGAGCTACCTGATATCAGGCAAGCTCGAGATCGTGCCAAAGGAGACGGGGCTGCCAGTCGTCGTAAACCCGGGGGACGTCGTCACCTTTCCTGAGGGATTCGTGTCTGACTGGACGGTGCTGGAGGAGCTCACCTGGCACTACTATCTGTATTGAGCGACGCACTCTGTATCACCTCGCGTGTGCCACATAAGCGTTGCTGCAACCCTTGTGTCCCTGTCCCTTGCCCGCCCGCAAAGAAAGCAGGCGGCCGGGCGGTTCTCTGACCTCTGGTTTGTGGAAAGAAAGTCAGGGCGCCGGGCCGCTTCTGACCTTCGGTGTGTGTCAAAAAAGGAATGCCGCCCTCTTCCAAGAATTATTACAACTGGCATGCCGTATAAATCTTTGTA
>NW_005196499.1:0-1357 GCF_000372725.1 Emiliania huxleyi CCMP1516 | reverse complement strand
GGCGGCCGCGGGCCGAGTCTGGCAGCGGCAGGGAGGAGAAGAAGGGGCGGTAGAGGCGCTGGAGAGGGTGAGCCACTTTGGACTTTTCGGATTCGGTCCTCTAATGCCTAATGCGCAAATTGTTCCAGAATGCAGTATATTAGCCAGTAAAATGAAAAAAAGACACGAGCGTTTGAGGCTCTGCGTGGGCCTGTTCCTTTTAGCTTTTTACCCATCTCACAGTAGAGAGGTGTCTGTTTTTATTTATTTATTTGCGTCGCGAGTTACACGAGTACGGCAGTTAGCGGTGTGCCACCTAGCACCTTCCCCTTCTTCTGCCACGCCTACAGACACGTAGTAAGACAGTAGAGTGTGCTCTGAGGACACGCCATGGGAGCCGATGTGAGCCACACTCACCCGAATCCCCGAATCCAGAGAGACGGAGAGGAGCGAGACCAACCACAAAAAACTCTCTCCCCGGCTCTCCGCGGGGTATACCCCCCCCCCCCTCTCGTCTCCCGCGGCTCCCGCTCGGAGCTGCACCCCGCCGGCTGCTGGCGTTGGCCGGGGGATCCGGCGATCCGGCTTCTGCGATCTCGGAAACGGGTAAAATGACGAAACGGAAAGGGTTTGTTATCGTTTTTTGAACCCTGCACAAAGATCGCAAGGGCGGGGACCTGTTCCTTTTTACCCATCTCACAGTAGAGAGGTGTCCGTTTTATTATATTTACTTGTTTTTACTTTTTTCGCGGCGCGGTGTGCGCAGTGTGCGGGCGGCGCGGGCGGCGGACGCCGGACCGAAACCGGAGCTCTGCGCCGCTAGCCCTGCGCGGCGCGCGTCCTCGACATGGCGGTCCTCGAGTTACACTCTATACGCGCGACATTATATAGCCAAAGAAACGGTCATCCCTCGTCGCACGGGGCACACATTAGGTGCGCGGCGTCCGACGGGGCGCCGTAGTCGGTGCAAAAAACGACGACGTCCTTTCCCGCAAAGCCAAGGCGCGCGGAGCGGACGGCGGGGTGCTTCTCGAGCAAGTAGGCGACAAGCGACGGGTGTGACGTCACCGGCCGGCCGCTGCGGAGCCGCCGGCCGGGGAACAGGCGGGAGAAGACACAGCAGGGCACGACGGCGAACGGCGTACGGGCGGCGAGCGCCGCGTCGACGATGGCCTCCGTCACCTCGTCCGTGTGCAAGCCGACGACGAGCGCCGCGCCGCGCACGAGGGCCATCCCTGCCTCGCCGCCCGCCTCTCCAAACAGCTCTCGCCGCACGCCAAAGGGCTCGCAGCCCGACTTGCGCAGCAGCTTGCGCTGCCACTTTGCGAGCGCCGACGGACGCGGGTCGATGAGCGTCGCCCGCTGCCCGGCCAGCGTC
>NW_005196500.1:0-1357 GCF_000372725.1 Emiliania huxleyi CCMP1516 | reverse complement strand
CGCAGACCGACGGCCCGCTCCGGCAGCGCAACCGCTTCATGCTGCCCGCCTCGCTGACGGTGCTGGCGGCGCTGCTGTTGAATCACGTCGGGCTGTTCGTGCCGCTCGTGATGATGACGCGCAACTGCCTCATGCCCAAGAAGCCCGTCGCCATCGAGCCGAAGTACCCCGCCTGCCCCGCGGAGCTCCTCGAGGCCGAGGTGACCATCGTCGTCTCCGTCAAGGACGCGTGCTCGCAGGCGGACAAAATAACCTCCAACTCCCTCCGTCTCTAGAGCTCCCCTCTCAAGGACCACCTCTATACACATTCGAGGTGGCCTTCTCTTATGGAGGGGAGACCTAGAATCATCATCGCGTGCTCGCAGGCGCCCGGCTTCATCCGCTCGCTCGAGCGCTTCGCGCCCCCCGGCGTGCACCTCATCTACACCTTCCCAAACTTCGAGTCATGCGCAAACATCGACCTGAAGGGCGTGCTGGCGCGGTGGAAGAAGGTGACGCTGCTGCCGCTGCCGCTGCGCGTCTCGCCCATGCAGGGGTGGGTCGACGCGATCCCGCACATCAGGACAAAGTACTCGTACCTCGTCCACAACGACGGGTACGCCCTCGACTCCTTCTTCGGCTGCGAGCTGCTGCGCGGCCTCGAGGCGCACAAGCTGGTCAATTCGTCGTACGCGCTCGCCGCCCCGATGCTGTACGAGTCCAAGGCCGCCAGACTAGACACCTCCCCGACACCTCCCCGACACCTCCCCGACACCTCCCCGACACCTCCTAGCGATGCTGTATGAGTCCAAGGTGCCGAGATGTGGCCGAGATGTGAACAGACTTTGGTGTGAACAGGCGGACGGCTCGCTCGCCGCGCACGCCACGCAGACCAACCTGCGGCTGGTCAAGGACGGCTCGCCGCAGGGGATGACGGTGCACCACGACCACTCGCTCCGCCGCGCGCTCAACCGCGGGCAAGACTTCCAGGAGGGGCCCGCAGACCGAGTTCATATCTCCCCGTACCTCCCCATACCTCCCCACACCTCCCCACACCTCCCCACACCTCCCCACACCTCCCCAAATCTCCCCACATCTCCCCACATCTCCCCCTACCAGGAGGGCCCGCAGACCGAGTTCATCGAGGACCACGGCTTCCTCATCGAGAGCGACAAGATCAGCACCGTCATCGACCCGCGCGCCTCCTTCACGCTCGAGTACCTCGACATGATCATGACGATCCGCGCCCAGGGGGTGGAAGGTGCTCTTTCGTCCCCACCGCGCGGCTCGAGTTCCGCATCACCGAGTTCTCGTGGCGCGACATCCCGTACTTCATGTACAAGCGCTCCGAGGCGACCGCGCACGGCACGCGCGACTA
>NW_005196501.1:0-1357 GCF_000372725.1 Emiliania huxleyi CCMP1516 | reverse complement strand
ACAAAAGAGGCCGACGGACCCTGGGTACCCCACTGTCGTGGTCTAAAGTCTGGGCAGGTTGTCGGGGACACGATCCCGGCGTGAACACAACTAACTGACGGATCCGCTCCTGACAGTCGCACGCGCCGCGCTGTGGCGCGTGCGACTGTCTTTGTTTGAAGTTAAAAGTCGAATCAGAGCGGTGTCGGCGTTGTCCCCCGATTTTGTCCCCCGGACCGCCCGTCCGGACCGCTCCGGGACGCACGCCGGCGAAGCACCGTCAAGCTGCTGTACGGCCCCGGCATCGCCTCCCCTGGCTTAGCTAGAGTGAGAGATATTGATTATTGTGCACATGGTCTGTCTCTACAATATACTCACTGACACTTTACCTCCCAGAGCTCGTCCTGGTCCGCCACGGCCATCCTCGGCCTCCGGAGGGCCCCCGGCCGCGGCGCGTTGCGGCGGCGTCACAAATCCGACCACAGAGCACCGGGACGCGGTCGGGCGATCTAAGGCCCAGTGAGGCGTATGCATTGCCCATCCAGGGCTATCACCTGGACCTATCAACAGGCGCCTGCGGCGCCGTGCTCAGGAGCTGCTGCTCCAACCTGTTCACACTTCCGTACGGCACAGCCCAAGTATGTCAGCCCAAGCGCTCTCGCATGAGGACAGCAGCCCAGCTGGTCTCCTCGCGGCCTACGACGCGGCGCACGATGAACTTGGAAGCCCACCTCAATCTCGCGTACGCGCGGCGCTCGAGGGTGCGGCGCAGCGCGGGACACCGCTGACTCATCTCGCGCTGCGCTCGGCCGGCGTCGGAAGCCAGGGCGCGCAGGCCGTTGCCGAGGTGCTCTCGCGCGACACAAACCTGACGCAGGTCAGCCTTGAGGACAACGCGCTGGGCGACGACGGCGCTGCCGCCATCGCACGTGGCCTCAATGGCCACCCGTCGGTCTTTCGGCTCAATATCGGCTACAACGAGATCACCGGGCGTGGGCTGCGTGGTGTCGCCGAGCTGGTCGCGGCGGGCGGCCCGCTCCTCTGCCTCGACCTCTCCGGCAACAACTTTTACCAGAACGTGGCTGTCGCGATGGTTGCGCCCGCCGGCTTGTTCTCTCTCGCGCCAGCCGGTCAGTGCACCACCGGCCTCTCTTCACACGGGTGGGCGTGAACAGGCATGTCGCCGCTCGCGCCGCTGGGCCGCGCGCTCGCCAGCGCCGAGTGCCGGCTTCAGCTGCTGCTGCTCGACCAGGCGCCAACCCTGAAGAGCCTCTCCTCTTCCCGGACCCTTCCCTGAACCTTCTCGGAACCCGCCTGCAGGCCGACGTGGACGCTAAGAGCCTCGCCGCCTTGGTCGACGGCCTCCTCCGCAACACGT
>NW_005196502.1:0-1357 GCF_000372725.1 Emiliania huxleyi CCMP1516 | reverse complement strand
TACTAGGTCACGCATGGCATCAGAAGTTTTATCTCTGGGCCCCGAAAGGCATCTCTAGCAGCGTCGTTACGCATGCGCCCTCCCGTCCTGGGCTCATGCGCCTCACGTCTCGCCAGAGCATAAGCCCTTGGTGTGCGACGAGACGAGTTTTTCGCCATCGCAGCGAGCAGCAAGCCACTCGCCGCAGCAGCCGGAGGCATCGCCGCAGCTCTGTCTGCGCCACGGTCCCGCACCCGTCGACGAAGCTCCCCCCGCGGAACACCGCGCGTAGCGACGCCTTTACGATCGAGATGAGCGCGCCTGAAGCTCGCCCACCTACTGCCC
This sequence comes from Emiliania huxleyi CCMP1516, assembly GCF_000372725.1. NCBI lineage: Eukaryota > Haptophyta > Isochrysidales > Noelaerhabdaceae > Emiliania > Emiliania huxleyi. The sequence continues at coordinate 1,033 of NW_005196502.1, read as the reverse complement.
CTAGGACCTGAGATCGCAACCCCGTATCGCGTCTGGTCTGACGCGCGCGGCCGTCGACCGGCAAGCACACTGTTCCGAGGGGCAAGGGAGAGGGGCAATCTGTCGGCCGGCACCGTACGGCCTTCGCCGACGGCAGTGTGGCGCAGGCCGGTCTCGTATTTGGGGCAATATGCTGTCTGTCTGAGTGAGGAACACGATGTGCAAAGGTTGGGAGCCGAGCAAAGGTTGGAAGAAAGAAAGTCAGTCAGTCAGTGTTACACACGTCCTAGCATGGACGACGGGGCACACGCACTCGCGGAACACAGGGCATTACACACGAGGCGTTGTGTGCGTTCTCAGGGAAAGGCATCACCACAGACAAAAGTATAGTCAGAGGGGCAGCAGTGGGGACCCCCACTCACGGCCCCGCGAGCGCCTGCAGCGAGATGTCCATCGCTGCATTGGTTCTCGCCGCGTATGTGCGCACTGGTTTAGTGCGCGCAATGCGCGGGGTGAGACTGAGTGATACGCGGCCGAAAGAGACGAATGTGAGACGCATCTCAGACGCACCTGGGTCCGACCTGCCACCTGCGACACTGACACTCAGCACTGTGACAGCAGAGAGACGCTTGGAGAGACGCAGAGAGACGGAAAAAATCATGCAGCAAACATGCAAGTGAGACAGGGACGAAACACCCCCGGCGCTCGTCGCACGACGCTCCGAGTGGCTGGCGAACTCGACTGCGGTGCGGGCGGCGCATGAGCGGTGTGCGGAGCTCTCTACCGCGGCTGCAGCGGCGGGGCGTCAAGGCCGGCACTACGTGGCGCTGGTCCGGATAGGTGCGCAGCGTTGCGCGTCCATGCTGTCGCTCCCCCGCGATGATGATGATAATGCACATCAAGACCGAGAGTTCGAACGTGGCATTGCGCTCGAGCTTTGGTGGTGCCGGCGGCGGCGCCTCGCCTGCAGGGCAGGAGAGGGTGCAGGCGACCGCCCCGGTCTGCATCTGTGCCCCGCCGCCGCCACCCCCTCCTCCTCCCGCCCCGCCGCCGC
>NW_005196503.1:18787-20618 GCF_000372725.1 Emiliania huxleyi CCMP1516 | reverse complement strand
CGCGGTGTCGGTCACTGCTGCTGCTGCTGCTTGCCGGCTTCCTCGCCGGCTTCCTCGCCGCCTTCTTGCCCTCCTTCTTCTTCTTTGCCGCCTTGCGCCCACTGTCACTGCCATCGCTGCTGGCGGCCAGCTCCTTTGCTGCCTTCGCCTTGGACTTTGCCTTCTCCGCCTCCGCCTCTGCCTTCGCCGCCTCTGCCTCCGCCTTTGCTGCCGCCGCTTGTGCCGCCCTCGCCTTCGCCGCCGACCTCGCTGCCTCCGCCTCCGCCGCCTTCGCTTCCTGCTCCTTCGTCCAGAGCTTAGGAGCGGCCGTCTTCGGCTTCTTCTCCCTCTACTCTTCCTCTTCCTCGCTGCCATCGCTTCTGCCTGAGTTCTCTCCACATTCACTCCACGCGTCCTCGTCCTCACTGTCGGAGAGCCCTTCACTATCCGACCATCGTGACGCTACACGGACTCCGAGCCTGTGGGGAGACGGCGCTACGCCGCAGCTAGACCCCGAGGTCGTGCCAGGAGCAGACCGTCGCGATTCCAGGCGCCAAGAAGGTCGCGCGGTGCTGACTGCCGCGATTCAGAGTGTGTCTGAAATCCGCCGACCAGGCGGGGCCGGCCGACAAGGTCTGACAGCGTGCACATATCCTTTGGTGCGAGTGCGACATCCGCCGCACACTCACAAGAGCAACAGACCGAGTCGCGTCAGCATAACAAACAGGTCGGCGGTGATCATCCGCCGGCCGAATTTGGCCGAATTTGTTACGTTTCAGCGCGCTTTCTCTTTTCCCAAGCTAGAAACGTTGCGCGCGAGTGCCTGGGGTTGTCGATGCAGTAAATATTGGCGGTTCAGCCGGTCAGCACGACGAGCAGTTTGGAGCAGAGAAGAATCCTCAAAACACACGAGAAATCCTCAAGGTCCCGTATCCGGCCTTAAGGGCCCTAAATGGCCTGCAATGCCATATCTTTTGGTTGTAGATCACCTTAAAAAACTAGTATGTCTTGGAGTGAAAAGTTTTTCGATGAGGTGGGGATCCGTGGTGAGCCGATTCCCAGATTCTCCAGATTCCCCCTCGAAAACCGCCCCTTTTAATTCATTGCGGCCGCGGGTTGGGAGGAGGGCGGCGGGGGAAGAAATGGCGATGGGGGGGACGGCGGAGGAGAGGGCGGCGGCGGTGTCGGTGGTAGAGGAGGCGACGGCGGTGGGGAGGGGGGCGAGAGCGAGGGAGGCTCCTCGTCTTCGCCACTCTCATCACTACTATCGTCGATGAGATTGATCACGGTCACGGGCCATAGGTATCCTCGGGTCGGCGGGGGGGCGGGGGGGGGTGGAGACAGAGGCGACGGTGGAGGAGGAGGTGGCGGCGGAGGGGGCGGAGGGGGTGGAGGTAGAGAGGGTTGCGGTGACGACGGTGGCGACGGCGAAGGGGGAGGTCCTGGTGGCGGAGGAGAGCCCGGCGAAGGAGGGGGGGGACGGCGGGGGGGGCGGCAGAGGAGAGGGCGGTAACGGTGGAATCGGTGGGGGGGGCGACGGCGATGGAGGAGGAGGCGGAGGCGAGGGAGGAAAGCTCGATGGGAGGGGGGGGGGCGACGGCGGCAACGGGGAGGGGGGAGAGGATGGCGGTGGGGAAGGAGATGGCAGCCGGGGCTGCGGCGGAGATGATGGCGGCGGAGAGGAAGGTGGAGGCGAGGGGAGAGGGCCTGGTGGCGGCGGAGAGGGCGGCGGAAGAGAGGGTGGCGGTGGAGGGGGTGGTTGAGGGGACGGTAGCGGTGACGTCGGTAGAGGAGACGGCGGCGGCGGAGAGGAAGGTGGGGGGGAGGGGGGGGGGCTTGGCGGGGGAGGGGG
>NW_005196503.1:0-18019 GCF_000372725.1 Emiliania huxleyi CCMP1516 | reverse complement strand
TTGCTTTCGAGGGGCCAGCCACATAGAATCTTAAATCGAAAGAGCTGCCAAAGGTTCCTCGTACCGCAGGCCGGTGTACCCCCTCTTATCCATTTCAAAAGAATGAGGGGTCGGGGATAATCCGGGGACATGATTCAAAGATCTGGCGGAGAGAGGTACAGGTGGGGTTGAATAGGGGGGGAAGAAGTAGGGGGCAGGGGGGGGTTTGGAATGTCCGACTCCCGGGTGGAGACACTGCCCTTTGCAGGAGTCACGTGTCCCCAACGACCGGCAGTCGGTAATGAGGTTTGGTTGGTTGAGGAAGACGGCCTCCGGTTCCTGAAGCAGGGCAGAAATAAATAAAGGTTAGGGACGTCTCGGGCAGTTATCGCCGCGTTGAATCCCCCCGTCTGCCGGAACGATCTCCCACCGGTTATAATAACCGGCGGCAATCGATAGTCAAAGTTGAGCTCCGGAAAGCGATAGAGCGCCCGCCCATGTCCTCCGCTTGTTGTGCAGCACCCGCGGCGCGCGCGCGCCGCGGTGTTGACCAACGACCGTGCCACTGGAGGCTCCCACGCCACTCGCGGCAATCCGCATCGAGGCCGCCCGTCGGCGCAGCAAAGGCACTGCGCACTTCTGGGCAGCGCCCAGAATGCAGGGGAGGCCTTGGCGCTTCTCGCCAGCCAGGCTGACTCGGCAACCGGCACGCGAGCCGACTGCGCGTCCCGAGCCCACGGATCGGCGCCGTCGCACAGGCCCGCCAGCCGCCGCACAGCTCCAGAGAGGCCACTGGCGTTGCGCTGCACTGCTTGAAGCTGATGTTGAGGCGCTGCACTGCTCAAAGCTGCCCCGCGCGCCGCCGCGAGCGCCGCGCCGTGGCCTCGTTCTCTGGCGAGCCCCAGCACGACCCCTCGCGGCCACTCGCGCCGTTGCAGCAGCTCCGACCCCGCCACTCCGGCTCCCGAGCGCGCGGCGAGCACGAGGAAGAGCATGCGCATGGGCCAAAATCAGTTACTGCGTCCGATTTCTAGCCCGTAGGTAGCGGAGTGGGCCCCGAGTTTGAAAAGGGCGACTGACGCTCTTGCGTCCTAGCCTCCAACAACGCCTCCCCGGCGCAGAGGGGCCCCCGGAGGGATGCTCAACCGCTCCACGCCACGCCGCTTGCGGCGGTCCTATTCCCAGCTCTCCTCACGCGCGTTATTTTGGGGAGTGGTGAGATAGACGGCTCGGTCGGGCAGAGCGCGCGCCACGCGCTTTGTTCGAGAGCGAGGAGACGCCGCGCGTCCTGCCGCGCCACTCTCCACATGCCTCGACAATGGCGCCTACTGCTGCTTCTGCTCGCCGTGCCGAGTCGGTGCGCGCTGCCGCCGCAGGACGACTCGCCCGATCAGACGCTCTGCAGAGCCGCGCCGGAGCCGGTGGCGGAGCCTCCCTCGCGTCCGCTCCCGCCCCTTGGCGTCGAGCTGCGGCGGCGGCTGCGCTGGTTCCTCACCCACTATCGCCTCACCGCCTTCACCTCTGAGCTGGGCGAGTCGCTGCGCCCGGTCGTGGCGTCGGCATGGGTGAGCGCCTCGTATCTCGTCTCGTGGCTCTACGTGACGCTGGACGTCGTCATCCACGGCTTCGAGGTGCACGATCTCACGCCGTCGGCCCGCGCCGTTCGGCGCGCCGTGCTGCACGCCTCCACCTTCCAGGCGGTGGCGACGATGCTGCTGCCTGCCGCGTTCATCCACTCGGTCGTGCACGCGGCGCAGCACGTGCTCCTCCACGCGAGGCTCGGCTACGCGTCCCCGCCCCACCTCCTCGGCTGGCGGCGCTGGGTGCCGACCGGCTGCGGCATCGCGTGCATACCTCTGGTGCCGGTCCTGTTCGATCACCCCGTTGAGGCGATCGTCGACCGCGCCTTCGGAGGGCCCAGAGGGGCGCCGGCGGCCGAGCCGGCGCCCGCAGGGGCGGCGGCGGGAGGGCCGGCGGCGGGAGGGGCGCCCGAGCAGAGCTCTCCAGCTCCCGGCTAGGCCTGGCTGTTGAACCTGCTGCGAGTCTCTCTGATTCCTTCGCGCCCTCGTATGCGCTGTGGGCGTGTGTGTGTGTGTGTGTGTGTTTAGGCCCCCTCTGCGGTGTGTGGCGCGGAAGGAGTCGGCTGGGAGCGTGTGCGCGGGGCGAGTGTGCGCTTGGGGCCTGGCGCCGGCGGGGCGCGGCAGCGCCTGCCGGGCAGGGCAGCCGGTGCGGTTGCAGCCCGGACTGACTGGCAGTCGGGAGGAGTCAACCGCTTGGCCTTGGGCCGGCGGCGCAACGGAAGTGGCCAGTGCACACCGCACCAGGGCGGCGCTATTGCGGTGGTACTGGTAGTGCCCGTTCTCCCAGCCCTTGTACGTGGTTAGATATGTATGTAGAGAAACGGGAGAGCCCTTGGGGGGGCAAAAAATCTCGTCACACATAGGAATTTAGGGACAGGGTGAAGACTGAAATGTACGGCCAATCACCATGCGACGACCGTATACGCATGTGACCGGCGGTGCGGCGCGTGTCGGGACACTGCACACGCCGACCGCTGCCAGTACGGGAACGGCTCTACACAGCGGTCAGCGCCAATCTCCTCGAAGCGGAGTCCGGAGAGGGAGCCGTGTCCGGCGTCTACTCCTCGCAACACGAGACCCGCCGGCGTGTTGACCGTACACACCGCAAGTTGCCGCAAAATCGCATGGGTCACAGCCCCACGTCGTCCCAGCACAGCGGCGCCGCCGTGCAAATACTGCACATGCGTGCATCACTCGACCGCCATTCCCTCACGCTCCTGCAAGCCGTTGTCTATGGACCCGCGGCCGGCACCAGCGTTCGCCTCGGCATGATCGTATATCTTCTCCGTTGTCAATGTTTTTGTTCGTCGCCTGAGAGCACGCCGGGAGATCAGCGAAGAAGGCGGTTGGGCCTGCGTCGAGACTCTGTGTTTCGGCGCGCCTGTGCTTCGGCGTCCTCTGGTGGTCTGCCAGCGCCTGGGCGGAGATGCAGTACTTGCTGCGGCGGCGGGGCGCGGAGCACGGGGTGAGCACCCTGCTGCCACCGCTGGCTCGCGGGAACGGGAAACGGCCAGGCGGCGGCCGCGCGTGGCGCGAGGGCGGGGCGGGTCCGGCGTGCCTGCAAGCTATGCAAAAGTACTGCCCCAGTCCTGGCAGGTCTGGGTCGGGCACGGTTTTTTCGGCGAGCACCTTCTCCGCCACACCGGGCGCCAGCTGTCGCGCGCAGATGTCGTCCCACCGCCCCTTGTTGACGGTGTGCTTGAGGCCGGACTGGCGGTGGTCCTTGTTTGCGTGGCGCCGGCCGCCGCCGCCAACCTTGCGGCCGCCCCTCCCGCCCTTCTTGCCCATCCGGGTGTGCGAGGCTGCGCGGCTGCCGGGGTGGAAGGCGACTCGAGCGTGCAGGCGAACAAGAGAGCGCGAAGAGGGCGCGTCGACGAGCGAGGAGAAGGCCACAAAAGAAAAAATCTCCGTCGCCAAGCGGTGGAGCCGGGAGAAGCTGGCGAAGACGAAGGGCGGCAGCGGAGAAAGCGACACCAACAACGAGGGAAACGACCATACCGGTCGTCGCATAACGCTCGGGAGACGAGCAAGAGAGCGAATCAAGGAAGGTCGGGACCCTGGGAAGACGAGGGGTGCTGAGCCCTCAGCGGGTCTACTCAAGTGTCTGCGCAAGTGAGTGTAGAGCGGTGGTGTGGGGCGTGCAGTGAGGTGTTCATTAGCTCCGAGTAGAGGGGGCGTCCTGCAGTTAAGGGGAAACCCGGTACGCGGGGCTAACCCTCGGAGACCCGTGTTTACTTTACGGCCCTTGCCCTGCGAACGCGCACCCCCAGGCCAGGGCTAGGGCTCTCTTGCTTGCCCGCAACCCGATGCCAATCATCCGGCCCGCTGGGTGCGCTTCTTAGCTCCCCGGCCCTGATGAGTGATGTGCGGTTAATGACTGCACTCCAAGTGCTCCAAGTGCGCAAAGCACTTCCGACAGCACCCCCACACGCACGGCGGAGCCCGAACCCAGGCCCGGAAGTATGGATTCGGTAGTTTTGACCGCGCAAGATAAAGGGTGGCTAAGCCTAAGGGCTCTGCCCGCAAGGCGCCCGCGTCTCAGACGCGCGGCGTCCGATCGGGGATCTAGTCGAGGCTGTTCGGACAAGGGGAGCACAGCGGAGGGGTGGCTTGCGGCTCCGGCTGCGCGCCGCCGGCAAAGTCAGTGCCGCGTTCGAGGCGCGGCTCTCCATCCCCTGTCAATCCCGCCGCCGCGCCGCCTCCCCTGTCAATCCCCCGCACCACCGCCGCCACCGCCTCGCGCGTTTAGCGGGGGGTCAAAACTTAAAAGGAGGACAGCCTATAAAGAAAAGAAACGCAAGGTCCAAGGTGCCACCTTATCAAGAGAGAGAGTTTTGTTGCCTTATCAACCACAAGCAAAAGGCCCGCGCGTGCTGGGTTCCGGCTCCTACCCAGATAGGGGGTCTGTCCACACTGGCTGGCCCCTATGCAATAGGTAGGTAGGTCCGCTTTTGACCGCCCCAGAGGGCCCCGCAATAGGTAGGTTGGTGGTGGTGGTGGGGTGGGGGTGGGGGTGTTGGGGGGGAGGGGTTTAAAAAACCGCTTCGCTCGCGCGGGAGACGGCTAGCCGCGAACGGGCCATGCCAGACGAGTCGCCTGCGGCTGGGACGCCAGCCGAGACGGGTGCGGCGGGCGCTGGGAGCCTATTCACAGAGGGCTCAACGGGTATTTTTCGCTTCGTTCGCAGCGCGGCCTGGGAAGAGGTAGGTAGGTGGGGCACGGAGCCTGGCGGTTGGCGCCCGCAATAGGTAGGTGGTAGGTAGGTAGGGCGTTTTGGCGCGACTCAGTCAGACCCCCTATCTGGGTAGGAGCCGGAACCCTGCGCGGGCACCTCGTCTCGGTAGTACAGCTGTCGCCGACTGCTCCCACTCCGCTGCTGCCTCATCGCGCCGTCGAGCTCTTCTACCTGCAGCACGGCCACCGCGCCAACGCCTTCTCGGTCGCCTTCGATCCAGACCTCGAGCGCTTCGTCTCCGGCCGAGGCGTCGTCGCCCACGCGACTTGCAGGTTCCTCAGGACAGAATAGTTTTCTACGACCCTCTCTGCGCGCCGGCTGGCCTGGGCGTGCAACTTCAGTCGGCCTCAGTGGCGCGTGTTCTCACCAGAACAGTGCCTCCGCGGCGCTGCGGCGGCGCCCGAAAGGCCGATCCGACCCGGCAGCCCCCCGGAGCGTGCATCCAAGCGTCCGCCACCGCCGGCTCAGCCCCGGCTCGACATGACTCTGGCCCGCGCGGGGTCGCCGACGGCGCCGAGTCGGCGCCAGAGGCACGCCCGGCGGCCGGATGGTCGCCTCGAGCGCTGAGCGGCTGCCGCCACGGTCACTTACGCTCGAGTTGCGCCAGGTGCGCCTCTCGGTGGCCCGGCGCGGCCGCACGTGCTCTCTGTAGATGTCTGCTCTCACTCGACGGCAGGCGTGCTCCGTGCTCTCGCCCGATTCTCTCCCTGCCGCCGGCCTCCGCCCCCGAGCGACCGCCGCCGCACACCGACTATTGCCGGTATGACTGCCGTCCCTCACTCAGCCGTCCGTTTGTCCTCAGCGCTCGCACGACCGACGTTCTTCCTCCTCTGCGGCCTCGCTCGGGCCCGCTCGTCGACACGCGCAACCAGCAGACGCCCGTGTCGGAGCTTCTGTGCCGGCTTGGAGCTTCCATCGCTGATGGGGGCACGCCCGGCCCGGCACTCTCGCACACCGTGGAGCGCGGCACCGCGCGCGCTCACGCCGCCCACCTTTGCTGCCTGCGCAGGTGCGGCTCTGTCCCGGCGGCTCACTCATCGAGCACCACGGCTGCGCGGCGGCTCACTCATCCGCACCACCGCGACCGGTGCGCCATCCCACATCACGCCTCTCGCCCACGTCCACCCGCACACACTCTGTCATGAGTAGTCTTCAATCGACACGGTCTCTTGGAGTAGTCACATCAGCACCGGCGCCGGCACAGCGCACCGCTACACTCGCCTCCGTTAGGTTGCAAACATCGCCCTCAACATCCGCTTGCGCCTCACACGTCCGGGGGCAGTGTCGCGTGAGCCACAGCTTAGCACCGACGCCAGGCTCTTAGCTGTTAGCTCTACGTGTACGTGTGTGTGTGGTGGGGGGGGGAGGGCGGCGTAGTCAAAAGAAAAGCCTCAGTCGAGAGAGGCTAGTAGCCCCTTCGAGTGCGGGCTCCGCGCCCGTCTTGTCCTGGCATATCAGAGAGGCGAATGGGACAGGGGTTAAAGGGGTACACGCTTGGTACCCGGCCGTTTTTCGCGTTTCTCTACAAAACTGTGTCCAAGCCGAAGGCCCGAAGCGCAGGTCCGAGCTCGACATGCGACCAACGTGGTCCCGCACACCAGTGCTCGTGCTCGCACGTGCGGCCGCCTCTCCTGCTCGACTACTCGTGCTCTGCCTCTGCGCGCTCGCTGCGTCCGTGCCACTTCTTCGCTGCCTCTCGCCGCTGCTCCTGTCCTTGACTGCGCCTCGGGTCGAGGCGCCAGCAGCAGCGTCAATGGAGTGGCTGGTCCACACTGCAGCAGCGCCGCGGGCGGACGCGAGAAGGAAAACGCGACCGTGCCGATGAGCGCGAGCAGAAGCAGCGGGAGCGCGGGGCAGCACGACGGGTCGGGCAAGACCTCGGCCCAGCGCCGCGCGTTGCCCGTGCCGCCGCCGCCGCCGCCATCGGCGTCGCCGACCACAGGCTCGTCGTCCGGCGCGGCATCGTCGTCGGCGGCAGGGGGTGGGGGGTCGGCGGGCACGTCCTCGTCGTAGCCGTCGTCATCGGGATCAGGAGTGACGTATCGCGCGGGCGACATGCCGGCGAGCTCGTCGACCGTCGAGTAGGTGCCTGCGACCGAGCACGGGGGTGCGTGATGCTCGGACCGACGCATGGGACCGGCTCTTCCGCGCGTCGAGAGCGGCGACGCTTTCGAGGCGCGCGGCAGAGGCCCGCGGTGTGCTTCCGAGCGCGTCCGCGGCCGCGACGCGGCAGCGGGAGGTGCCCCGCCCACCAAGGCAGCCGGCCCGGCCGCTGCGGGGCCGTCGCGGGGGCGCAGGCGGGCGGGGCGACCTCAGATTTCGCGGCTGGCAGCGGGCGCCGCCAGCCGGGGAGGACGTCGCAGCGCTGATCGACGAGTTCCTGACCTGTACAGCTGCGCGAGCACTAGCGAGCCAGCCTGCTATTACATGTATATGGGCCGTCGAGGTGGCGGCGCTGCTCGCCGGCGCGAGCCGTACGCGATTGGCGCCGCGGCGGAGCCGATCCCCGAGATTGAGGAGTATGTGCCGCTCACCGACCCAAAGCACTTCTCGCGCCTCCTCTACGCGAACCCCGTCTCGATCCTCACCACTGCCGACGACGGCCGGCGGCGGCACAACGCGATGGTCGTCTCTTGGCTCACGCCCATCAACAACCACGGCGTCTTCCTGATGTCAATCAACAAGCAGCGCTTCTCCGCGACGCTGCTCCTCCAGCGGCGGTCGTTTTGCCTCTCCGCGGCCATTCACGGCATGGAGTCGGTGCTGCTGGCCATCGGCCGCTGCCACGGCCACTCGATCGACAAGTTCGCCACCCTCGGTCTCGCAAAGGTGCCCTTCGCCGCGGGCATCGCCGACGAGAGCGCTGGAGCCGGCGCGGGCGCGGCGGCCAATGCGTTCTCCGCCCTCGGAAGCAGCAGCGGGAGCGGTGGCAGCGGCAGCGACGGCAACGGCGGTGAGGGCGCGGACGAGGGCGGAGAGGGTGCGCTGCCGCCGCTGCCCGACGTGGGCGTGGGCGGCGCGGCCGCCCTCATGCTGTGCGAGGTGCTCTCAGTCGCCGACTCGGTCGAGTGCGGACCCGGCGACGCGGAGGCTGCGGACTCGTGCCACCACATCGTCACCGCGCGCGTGACGAGCGCGCGCGTCAGCCGCGCGCACTGGAACGGCAGGCAGTTCTGCGCCGCGCGGGGAGGTGCCTCGTTCCTCGAAAGCCGGCCGGCGCTCTCGTTCCTCGGCTCGCAGACTTTTGCGTACGTGTGCGCCGGCCCCGGCGGCGGCGGAGAGGGCCCGGCCGCGGAGGAGGGGGCGGAGCAGATACGACTTGACTCTTGAGAGTAGTTGGGGTACGAACCACCGCTGCGCCGCAGGAAGACATTTATCGCATCAAAAAGAAAGTCAGAAAAGAAAACTTGGGCCTTCTCTTTGTCGAAAGACCCTCCCCCCTCCCTCCTCTTAGTCCTTTCTTTTCCTTTCCTCTGGGCCCCAGAGGAAAGGAAAAGACTGGGGGGAGGCGGGGGCCCCCGGAGGCACCGTGCGCCGCGCCGCAGTGTGCGGAAACGGGGCCCCGGCTCCGCTAGTCTCCGGTCTCACCAACTTCCCGATTAAATACAGTTAGTTAAATGGAGGGCAGATTTGGAGAGATCTCGAGGGGTACATACAGATAGACCCTCCAATCATCAGAAAACTCCGACCTGATTGGTCGTACTGACCGCCGACAGATCACTCCAGACAGCAGACAGGCCGACGTCTGCACACGGCCGGCCGGGCGAGAGGCTTGACACGATCCGACCCTGCGACCCTGACGCTGCTGCTCTAGCTATCAGACATGCGCTGCTGACTGCTGCCACAATGTGCGACCGGTGCTGACCCACTTGGCGGCCTTCCCGGTCAGTGGTGAGGCGCAGTTCAGAGCTGTCGATGGCGCGATGCCGCACTGGTCCCACATCGGTGACACGAGACCACCACGTTTTCCGGTCCAAGAGAGAGGCACCGGCGCTGTCCTGAGAAGGTGCGTGTTCCCTCTTGACTGCCCATGCGCGCGAGGCTGTGTAGGCATAGCCTCGAGAGTGCCAGCAGCCAATCCGAGGCAGTTTGTGACGCGCATTGCGTCAGAAGCGTGCACGCAGGACACCTTCCTACTGGCCGTACGATCAGGTCGTCACTGAATGCCGAAGACTAAGGCCGCGAGCTATGCAGGCGGTCAGTTGAGCAGCATGGCACGGTCAGCAGCGCCGAAAGGATGTCGCAAGGCGTGATAGCATGGCCGCAAGTACGCCGAATTCCCATGAAAACAAGTAATAACTCACGGGCCCTCAGCGGAGCTGGGAAGAGGACCGCCGCAAGCGGCGTGGCGTGGAGCGGTTGTGCATCCCTCCGGGGGCCCCTCTGCGCCGGGGAGGCGTTGTTGGAGGCTAGGACGCAAGCGTCCGTCGCCCTTTTCAAACTCGGGGCCCACTCCGCTACGCTCCGACCCGAATTTGGAAGGCCTAAAAGTTCAAGGTGTTGCTGCGCAAAAGGGGTCGGACACAGGGCGCAGCTCATGCTAAGAGCTAGAAGAGGAGATAGAGAGACAACCACACCAACACCACAAAGCTCTCTCTCCTGCTCCTCACTCACGAGGGGTCACAACTACCGAGTTCCTAGAGTCTAGCTGCCACGTTCAAAACCAGGACGGCGACAGTGATGGTGCTATCACGGGCATGATCAGGGGAAAGTGGAGCGGGGGGGGTGAGCGTCAGCCAGCCAGGTACGGGATAGTAGAGCAGGTGCTTTGTGGGTGGCGGTGGGCGGCGGCGCTGGGGGGCTGGCCGAAGCGTTAGCTGAGCTCCTCCCTCAAGCTCGAGCACGCATGACGCACGTTGAGTGACAACGTCGGCGAGCTTCTGGATCAGGTTAGGTTGCCGGAGCACCCATGGCTGCACCTCCAACTCCTCCTCTGAGTCAGACACGACAATGTCAACTGCGCCCTCCTCCTCCCATTCGTCGACTGCGCCCTCCTCCTCCTCCTCCAATTCGCCGACTGCGTCCTCCTCCTCCATGGGCTCGATCCGATTCCGCAGCGTGTCGTCCCCAGAGGCGCTGCTGCGCGGGAGGCGGCCGCGGGCACGCTGGGCTCGATCAGCGGCTTCCCCTCAAGTTGCGCCGAAAGAGCACGGATTTGGCGGACGTTCTTGGCTTCAATTTTACGGATGTGGCACCAGCTGAAGGCTTGCACGGCCGACATCGCCCAGTTCGTGCACGGTATTCGGATTTTGCTATTTGCTCGTGTGGGGGTATATTGCAGATTTGTCAATGGTACCGCGTCTGCGACGCGGGCGCCTTGCAAGCAGAGCCCTTAGCCACCCTTTTATCTTGCGCGGTCAAAAATCGCCCGAAAAAGAAAAATGCCAAAAAAATCGGCGCCTGCGGCGGGCTGGGGGACCCCATCTCCCCCCCGCATGGGTACCCCCTAGGGCCCTCGCCTCCCCCCAGAGTTCCTTTCTTTTTGAAACACCGCTCGTCTGAGACACAAATAAATAAATAAAAACGGACACCTCTCTACTGTGAGATGGGTAAAATGGAACAGGTCCCCGCCCTTGCGATCTTTGTGCAGGGTTCTTTGTGGGTGTGGTCGGCGACTTTCTAGCCGGGGTCGTCCTCCCGATGGGGGACTAGCACACTAGCACTATAGCCGTCTTCCACATGGTCCCTCGGGTCCCTGCGGCTCCTAATCTCTTCGTACATCCTCCTGCTGATCTCCGCAAAGTCCTGCTCCCTCCCTCGTCTCGCCCTGCGCGTCTGCTCCGCCTCCCCGTCGTCTGCCCTGCGTCGTCTGGTGACGGGTCCTCCATAGTCGGTCGAGGTGGGTGCCCTGCTCGCCGTCGGCCGCGCGGTCCATCGCCGCATCCCCATCCCCGTCTGTGGCAGTGCCGCCTGCGCCCGCGCCGGCCTGCTCTGGGACGGCGCGCCACCGCTCGTCGTCCAGCATGTGCCACCACCGCCGACCCGAGTAGCCGTCGTACTCGACCTCGTGTGCACGATCCGTCCGTCCCCGTCCTCCTCCCGCGCCATGACGGTCGCGGGGTACCACCGCTCGGTGTCACAGAAGATCTCGAGGCGCGATCCATTGGGCAGGACAGTGTGGCCGTGGAGCGCCGCCCTGGCATCCTAGGACTATGAGCGGCGGCGCTCACAATCGTACCCAAGATCCAAGGATTGCTGCACAGAGGGCGCTCCCAATCGCTCCAGCCGCGAGCGCTTGTGAGTGAGCGCGCCGGGATGGTCTCCTCACAATCCAAACAGTGATCGCACCGATTGCGAGGGCACCCGCTCGCAATCCTAGAAGTCATAGGACTGTGGGCGGTGTCGCTCGCAATCGGCGAAAGTTCTAGGATTGCGAGCGCTACTGCTCGCAACCGGAGGCATGTTGCTAGGATTGTGAGCCAAGTTGCTCGCAACCCTAGAGTTTGCTCGGATTGTGAGCGCGCTGGTAGTAGTCGTAGGCGTCACCAGTCACCTTGGGAGCGGAGCTGCTCTTAGTCCTAGAAGACGTAGGATTGCGAGCGTGGATGCTCACAGTCGCAATCCTTCGACTTCTAGGATTGAGAGCGAGGCTGCTCTCAATCCTAGCGGTCTACAAAAGAAGGTTCGCCGTAGGTTGGGCTCCTTCGGCTGGCGCCCCGACCCCTTCGGGTGACGCGAACCCAAAACGCTGGGCGGGCACCGCTGCTTGCCGGCTTCAGCGATCACATCTTGCCGTCCCCGTCGAGTGTCGCTCGTGATGGCATTTGCTGTCACTCTCCGGGCTGCGCTCGCGGCCCACGCCGCACCGCTCTCGCTTTCCCATGTGTCGCCGCCGTCGCTGCTTTGCCGTGTGGCGTCGCCACGACTCGAGCAGCCTCTGCCCCACGAGGCTGACGGAGAGGCGCGCCGCCGGCTTGACGTTGAGTTTGCGTCAATCGCTGTGCCGGCGCTGGCTCAGTTTGCTGCCGAGCCCTTGGCTGGCCTCGTGGACACCGCCTACCTCGGCCGTCTCGGTGCGACAGCGCTCGGTGGCGCCGGCATCGCCATCGGGGCGCACTTCGCGACTGCCAAACTCTTCAACGACCCTCTCCTTCGCACATCCATCTCGATTGTGGCGTCCGGCGACGGCGCGGCACGGCTCGGCGGCGAGGACTCACGAGACGCGGCGATCAGCGCGGCGCTCGTCCTCGCCCTCTGCGTCGGGCTGCTGCAGTTGGCCTTCTTTGCGCTCTTCGCGCCGCGGATGGTATCGGCGATGGGAGCCGGCGTCGGCTCTCCGATGCGCCCGACCGCGTTGTCTTACCTCCGTGTGCGCGCTCTCGGCATGCCTGCGGCAACGCTGTGGCTCTGCAGCAACGGCGTCTTCCGCGGATTGGGAGACACGCGCACGCCTCTCGTTTGGGCGCTGCTCTTCTCGCTGCTCAATGCGCTCCTCGACCCGCTCTTCATCTTCCCGCTCGGCTTGGGCGCGGCGGGAGCGGCTGCGGGGACGGGCCTCGCCCAGTCCATCGCCCTCGTCGGCCTGCTTCGAGCGCTCTCGCGGCGAACCGGCGTGTCGGTGTCGCCCCTCTCGCTGCTCTCCCTCGCCTCCCTCCGCCGGCTCGCCCCGTCCCTGAGGGCGTACGGCCGCGCCGGCGTGCTCGTCTTTGTTCGGACGGTCGGCAAGGTCTGGGCCTACACGTACTGCACTCGGCTGGCAGCCTCGCTCGGCGCGGTGTCGTCGGCGGCGCACCTGCTCTGCTTCAACCTCGGCGTCGTGCTATCTCAGCTCTGCGAGTCGGTTGCCGTCGCGACGCAGACTCTCCTCGCGCGGGCGCTGGGCAGCCTCGACGCGATGGCGAAGGATGGCGAGGGGGCGGAGGAGGCCAAGCGCGCGGCTCGGCGCGACGCGTGGCACGTGATTGGGCGTGGTGTGCTTGTCGGCGGGGGAGTGGCGGGCGTGCTCACTGCGGTGACGGCTTTCCGGCCTGCCGCCGTTGTGGCGAGCCTGACGACCGACGTGGTGGTACGAGAGACGTGCGCGTCGATCATGGCGCCCGTCCTGCTATGCCAGCTCTTCAAGGGCCTTGCTTTCCCCGCAAATGGCGTCGTGATGGGAGGCCTCGATTGGGGCTTTGCGACGGCGGGGATCTGGCTTGGCTCGGCTCTGTGCGTGGGTCTCGCGCACTTGCGTGCCCCGCCCACGCTGCACTCGATCTGGTGGGGGTTCGCTGCCTTTATGGCTTCGCAGACTGTCCTCAGCGTGGGGAGGGTGCTGAGCAGGACGGGGCCGTGGGGGCGGCTGTACGGCGGGGCGAGGGGCTGGCGAGGGACAGCGGCAGGCAGTGATTCGTAGGTGCGGTGGACACGTGATCTTCGAGAAAAAAGTATTATCCCAACGGTGGCGCGGAGGGCTTGTTGGCGAGCCAAAATGGTTATCTCCGATCGGGTGCACCCGAGCCCACCCGAGAGGTCTGTCCCGGAGGATTTGGCGCAATAAAACCCGCCTCAACCCGCTCAGGGACGCACACATTCCCCCCCTTTCAAAGGCGGTTTCGAAGTTGATGAGACCTCGTCCCCCCCAAAGCAATGAAAAGCATAAAAAGAGGCGCGGAACAGGCCGGAAGCGCCGCTAGGGTTGCCTAACGTTAATTTGGGGCCTAACAGTTGCGCTATTGTTGGCTGAAATCCTCAACGTTGTTCAAGTGTTCACCCCAGCCCATGCTGTTACTGTTTGTTACTGTTTGTTACTGTTGTTCAGCGGCCAGCAAGCAGAAAATGGCAAAAAACCCGGGTAAAACCCGAAAATACCTGGGATTTTCCGGGTATTTTCGGGTGTTGCACTGGACACTAGAGATCGTCGTGGGTCACTGCCAGGCCTTCCTTACTGAGTAATGGAGAAGTCTGTCCGCGCCTAAGGATTCTGCCCTTCCTATTCTCCGCGCGGTGCCTGCGCTGCGCGGCCGCCGCGCTGTGGCCGCCGCGTCCGGCTCCGACTGGGCGATGGCGCTGCTCGAGGACGGGAGCGTCTACTGCTGGGGCAAGGGCGTCCAGCCGCGAGGCGGCGGCGGCGGCAGGGCGAGGGGCGAGGCCGGGGGCGAGCCCCCCTCGCAGCGGAGGCGCGCTCTCTCCGCAGAAGCTCGGCCGCGGGCGCCGCTCCGTCTGGCACCGCCACGCCGCAGCTTCTCGAGCTGCCGGCGGGCTGCACCGCCGTGGCGGCCGGCCGCTCGCACGGCCTCGCGCTCTGCGGCGGAGGCGACGCCGCCGTCTACTCGGGGCCGGAGCCGCGCTGGAGCGGCCACACGCGGAGCGGCTGCCTCTGCCGCTCGGCGTCGCGCCTCGCTGCGTCGCTGCGGTCGGCTACGGTAGCGCTGTCCTCGTCGGGCGGGCGGCGGGCGAGCTTGGGCCGCCGCAGCCTCCCGCTCTCTCCGCCGGGTCTGCCCTCTCCCTCGCAGACGGCCGCCGGTGGGGCGAGCTCGCCGAGCGGGTGGGCGCTGTCTTCGCGTCGCCGGCGCTGCTGGCGCGTGCTTCGGCGCGGCGGACGGGTCGTACGACCCCGCGGCGCTCGAGGCGACGTACGTGACGCAGATGCGCACGTACGAGGCTGCGCCGCCCGCGGTTGCGGCCCTGCGCGCCTCCATTCCTCGCCTGCTCTCGCACCTCGGCGGCGAGATCGAGGCGGCGCAGGGCGCGCAGACGGTCGCGCTGCTGGCGGTCCTCCGGAACCGCGCTCCGGCCATGTCCAGGACACGCGCACGACATGTCCGAGACATGTTGCACAGGCGCTGCTCCAGAACCCGCTCCTCTCCCACTCGAGCGAGGAGGCGCACGCGCTCACTCTCGCTCCAGAACCCGCTCGCCTCCCTCTCGCCTCCCAGACACTTCCTGACACTTCCTAGACACCTCCTAGACACTCACTTCCTAGGCTCGCCTCCCTCTCGCCGCCGGCCTCGCGCCGGGCGGCGGAGCTCCTCTCGGCGGCGCCGAACGAGGTGCTCGGCGGGCGCCTCGTCCGCCCGCTCCGCGAGCTGCTCGAGCGGCTCTTCTGCCGCGGCGGCTCCCTCGCCGCCCTCACAGAGCGAGTGGCGCGTGTCGTCGGCACACAGAGAAGTCACAAAAAAACAGAGAAGTCACGCAACACGGGGTCCCAGGGAAGCGTCATCAACTGTTTAAGGCAAAATAAATAAATAAATGAAAGAAGAGCTAGAAGGACACAGGGTCCCCACCTGCGGAGCACTTGGAGCACTTGGCGCACTTGGAGCACTCCACATCCAGGGCCGGGGAGCTGAGAAGCGCACCCAGCGGGCCAGATGATCGGCATCGGGTTGCGGGCTAGAGAGCCCTAGCCCCCGAGCAGATCCCAGAGGGGAAAAACGGAAAGATTTCGACTTAGCTTCTTATTAGACAATAAACAAATACAAAAAACACCCTCTCCAGACCTAGACTCTACTGCTGGAAGACCTTCACAAAGTCCGGGTTGGGCTTGAGCGCCTTGTCCTTGGCGACGTCCGCCTTCGCGTGCTTGAGCGCGTTCTGGAGGCGCCCGCGCGCGAACATGTCCTTGAGGTAAAGGGAATGCATAATGTCCTCCACCTTAGGCGCGGTTACCTCGGTTACCGAGATGTTACGGTCATCGCCGGGGGCAGGCGAGCGCGGCAGCGCGCGCGGCAGCGCTGCCGGCAGGCACGTGCCTAGGAGTTACGGTGCACCGGCAGGCGCGGTTACCTCGGTTACCGAGATGTTACGGTCATCGCCGTGGGCGGCGCCGATGGCACGATTGTCGATGCCTGCGACGGCCGATGCGGCGTGCCCGACTCCGCCAGCACGCTGGCCGGCGATGCGGACGGCTGGGTCGCGTCCTCGTCCGCCTCCGCCTCCGCCTCCGCCCCCCCCGCCAGCCTCTCCACCCTCGTCGCCTCCTGCCTCGCCGCCGCCGCCTCCTGCTCCGGCGTGCGTCGCGCCGCCGTGAGCAGCCGCGGGTCCAAGTACTTGCCCCACGCCGGCCTGGTCGACACCATCAGGCGGATCGACTGCTTGATCTCCTCCTTGAGCGCCTCCTGCGTGAGCAGTCCCGACTCCCCATAGCCCTCGAAGGCTGGGATCGGTCCCTGCTGCGGGTGCGGCGCACACACCTGCAGATCCCCCACCTAGAGAAGGGACAGAGCGTCAAAGGCGTGTGGGTCGAGTACCCCGGGCTCACCGCGCTGCTCACCGCGTTGAAGTAGGCCATCTTCATGCGCAGCACGATCGTGACCGTCTTGCGCGCGCTGGTGATCACCGAGAAGGTTGCCGGCACCACGCCCGCCGCGACCATCGTCGAGGGCCGGTCCTTGTTCGGGACTAGCACCTTCACGTCGTACATCGCCTTGAAGGAGCCCCGCGCCGAGAGCAGGTCGAGGGTGGCACGCAACACCGACTGGGAGTTCGTCGACCACTGGCGCACCTTCGGCCGCGCCTGCGCCTCCAGCGTCCACGTGGGCGTTATGTACCGCCTGTGTTTGCACGCGAGGGAGGCATAAGTGTGTGACAGAGCGCGCGCAGAGAGAAAGGGCGAGGCTCAGCCCACCAGACAAAGAGGTCCATCGCACCCGACGTCGGGCTGCACTTGGCTACTGCCGACCACGGCTCGGCCGAGCGCTTTGGTGCGCGGAGGGCTACTGCCGCCGCCACACTCATGTTGACTCGCTCCGTACGCAGGTCCTCCTTTTGTGCAGCCGTCAGGCGAACGACGAGAGACGTTGGGGCTGGCTGCGAGGATGCTGAGTCCTCGGCGCGGGGAGCGGCTCGCGGCTCCCCATAGAAGCGGCGAGGCGGGATCTCCTCCCGGCCCTGAGCCGGCGGCGCCGGGTCGGGCGGCGCGCGCTGCCCCGCAGTTGCTCCTGCCGCCGCGAAGGGGGAAAATGGCGTCATTCTGAGAATGTGGGGCCACGCGATGACGAGCGGGGATGGAGTGATAGTTTTCTGGGAGCAGGTCGTGGGTTGGGGTGGGATCCCGTGTACCGCGCGCCAGGGTGCGCCTAGCGCGCGCAGCACATCATATCAGCAGAAGAGTGCTACGGCGTCGCACCGCTCTGCGAATTCAGGGCTCTGGGCGGCGCATAGGGGCGTTTCTGCGCCGCCGAACATGATGGCCTCGGAGCCTCCGACGCGGGCGACTTGCGCACCTGCTTGGTGGGCTGCGACGAGACCGCTCGGCCGAGCAGGGTGCGGGGGCGTTCTCGCTTCCGGGCAGCAACAAGGGCGCTCAAGTCCATCGACCGACTGTTGCTTTAGCGAAACCCGGCTGGGCGTTCCAAAGTGCCCGCCAAAACCTGTGGCGCATTTAATAAAATCGAACACACCCGGCGGCAGGCACGTGCCTAGGAGTTACGGTGCGCCGGCAGGCGCGGTTACCTCGGTTACCGAGATGTCACGGTCATCGCCGGGGGCAGGCGAGCGCGGCAGCGCGCGCGGCAGCGCTGCCGGCAGGCACGTGCCTAGGAGTTACGGTGCGCCGGCAGGCGCGGTTACCTCGGTTACCGAGATGTACGGTCATCGCCGGGGGCAGGCGAGCGCGGCAGCGCGCGCGGCAGCGCTGCCGGCAGGCATGTGCCTAGGAGTTAAGGTGCGCCGGCAGGCGCTGTCATGGGTTACCAAGATGTTACGGTCATCGCCGGGGGCAGGCGAGCGCGGCAGCGCGCGCGGCAGCGCTGCCGGCAGGCATGTGCCTAGGAGTTAAGGTGCGCCGGTAGGCGCTGTCTTCGGTTAAGGTGCGCCGGTAGGCGCTGTCTCAGTTAGGGTCAGGGTTAGGGTCAGGGTTAGGGTTAGGGGCAGGGTTAGGGTTAGGATTAGGGTTAGGGTTAGGGTTAGGGTTAGGGTTAGGGTTAGGGTTAGGGTTAGGGTTAGGGTTAGGGTTAGGGTTAGGGTTAGGGTTAGGGTTAGGGTTAGGGTTAGGGTTAGGGTTAGGGTTTAGGGTTAGGGTTAGGGTTAGGGTTAGGGTTAGGGTTAGGGTTAGGGTTAGGGTTAGGGTTAGGGTTAGGGTTAGGGTTAGGGTTAGGGTTAGGGTTAGGGTTAGGGTTAGGGTTAGGGTTAGGGTTAGGGTTAGGGTTAGGGTTAGGGTTAGGGTTAGGGTTAGGGTTAGGGTTAGGGTTAGGGTTAGGGTTAGGGTTAGGGTTAGGGTTAGGGTTAGCTTTAGGGTTAGGGTTAGGGTTAGGGTTTAGGGTTAGGGTTAGGGTTAGGGTTAGGGTTAGGGTTAGGGTTAGGGTTA
>NW_005196504.1:0-1357 GCF_000372725.1 Emiliania huxleyi CCMP1516 | reverse complement strand
GAAGGAAAAGAAGAGAGGAAGAGATAGAAACTAGGGGTTAGGCATGACCGAGGGCAGAATGACAAATGAAAGGGTAATTTATAAAAAATGCAAAAGTATGTTAAAAAAGAACCAACCCCCCCCCCCCTCTCACAACATCAGAGAGGGAGCGAAGAAGTGTCGCCCTCGCCTGATGGCGTGGTCGGTCCGGTTCGGCAGCCGCTGCGCGATCAGAAACCTAAAAAAAAAACTACCGTCTTGAAGACACGGACCTCGGGGCGGGGCTGCGGTCAGGGCACTGCGTGAAGACGAGGGGGTACGAGTGCAGTGGCGGACTCGCGGGGAGACGGCCGAAGCACAGCGGAGTGCGTGTCCTCTCGAGCGCTACGTTGGAGCACACAAGAGCACGTGTGCGCGTCCTCCGCTTCTACGGGGGGGGGGTGTGCCAGCGGTGGCCCAACTAGCGCTCGAGAAGTGTCTAGGAAGTGTCTAGGAAGTGTCTAGGAAGTGTCTAGGGGTGTGTGCCAGCGGTGGCCCAACTCCGCTAGGAAGTGTCTAGGAAGTGTCTAGGAAGTGTCTAGGAAGTGTCTAGGAAGTGTCTAGGGGGGTGTGCCAGCGGTGGCCCAACTCCGCCACGCTCGCCGCGATGATTGCGTCCTCGCGAGTGCTCCAGCCTACTTAGACACTTCCTAGACACGTCCTAGACACGTCCTAGACACTTCCTAGACACTTCCTCGCGAGTGCTCCAGCCTACGCAATTTCGGACCGCGGGGTTGTGCGTTTATGCGAACGGCGCCTTTCCCCGCTTCTGCTGTCTCTTTCAGGTGACTACGCGTCCACTCCGGGCCCGAGTCACGCCCCACGACTCCGACACCGAGCCTGCGCCCTCGCGAGCTCCGCCCGCCGGTGCGGTCTAGGAAGTGTCTAGGAAGTGTCTAGGACGTGTCTAGGACGTGTCTAGGAAGTGTCTAGGAAGTGTCTAAGTCACTCGCGCCGGTGCGGTCTGGCTGCTTGGCGCGCGCTGCTCTCGGCGAGGCCGACGCTGCTCTCGGCGAGGCCGGCGCGGCTCTCGGCGAGGCCGGCGACGGCGGCGGGTGCTCCTGGCCCGAAAGCCTACAGCGCACAGCCGGTGCCGGCGGCCAGGGCGGTCGGGGCGGAGGTCGGTGCGCCACCCCTCGGGGGCTGCGGCGGGGCCGGGGCTGCGGCGAGGCGGACGACGCCAGCGGCGGGGACGCCGCAGCCTCCTCGCTTTGGGCCGTTGCGGAGGAGACGGCCGGCGCGGGGTGGGTGGGAGAGGAAGCAGGGCTCGCCGCTGCTCTTGCCGCGGCGTCGCCACGTCCTACCCACCCCCCCTTCGCCTCAGGCATCGCCAGTCGCC
>NW_005196505.1:0-1357 GCF_000372725.1 Emiliania huxleyi CCMP1516 | reverse complement strand
ATTGGGACGCCGTCCGACGCCCCCCCTCCTAGAGCTGCGCGGGCCACGTCCAAAACCTTTTGTGCCCGAGCTCCGTCTTGGACGCCTTCTTGTAGCAGCTCGCACCGCCGACGGGCAGCGTCGAGGAGGAGGAGGAGGGAGAGAAGAAGGGAAGACATCAGAGACATCTCGATTCTCACTGCTCGGCGTGCGCCACGCCACCCCAAAGACACCCTTAGATGCACTCCAAGAGTGCTCCAAGTGTGAGGCACCGTGCGCCGCGCAGCAGTGCGGAAACGGGGCTCCGGCTCTACTAGTCTCTACTAGCACCGACTTCCCGATTAAGCTAGGTTAATCAAAGGGCAGATTTGGAGAGATCTCGAGGAGTACATACAGACAGATAGACCCTCCATCCAATCATGAGAAACATCCAACCTGATCGGTCGTACTGACCGCCGACAGATCACTTCAGACAGCAGACAGGCCGACGTCTGCACGCGGCCGACCGGCGAGAGGCTTGACACGATCCGACCCTGCGACCCTGACGCTGCTGCTCTAGCTATCAGACATGCATGCACTGCTGACTGCTGCCACAATGTGCGACCGGTGCTGGCCCACTTGGCGGCCTTCCCGGTCAGTGGTGAGGCGCAGTTCAGAGCTGTCGATGGCGCGATGCCGCACTGGTCCCACATTGGTGACACGAGACCACCAAGTTTGCCGGTCCAAGAGAGAGGCACCGGCGCTGTCCTGAGAAGGAGCGTGGTCCCTCTTGACTGCCCATGCGCGCGAGGCTGTGTAGGCATAGCCTCGAGAGTGCCAGCAGCCAATCCGAGGCAGTTTGTGACGGGCATTGCGTCAGAAGCGTGCACGCAGCTGGAAGGACACCTTCCTACTGGCCGTACGATCAGGTCGTCACTGAATGCTGGATACTAAGGCCGCGAGCTATGCGGGTGGTCAATTGTGCAGCAGGGCACGGTCAGCAGCGCCGACAGGCTGTCGCAAGGCGTGATAGCATGGCCGCAAGGACGCCGAATTCCCATGAAAAACAAGTGAAAAATAGCGCAAAAAAACTCAAAAAAAATCGGCGCCTGCGGCGGGCCATGGGACCCCATCTCCCCCCCGCATGGGTATCCTCTAGGGCCCTCGCGCCTCCCCAGAGTACAAACTACAATAAAGAAGACCCAATTCCAAATCCAAATCGCTGATGTACATCATGTCAAATCGCAACTAGAGTACGTCAGTAGTCAGTACAAACATGCATGTGGCATAGGAGAAGGAAGAAGGGGGGATAAAGAAAACGGACACCATTACTAGGGGTCTAGGAACGCTGGTTTTTAGGATTTATTATTTTAACAGGGTCTCGAGAGGTAAGACTAAA
>NW_005196506.1:0-1357 GCF_000372725.1 Emiliania huxleyi CCMP1516 | reverse complement strand
GCGGTGGAAGATCAGAAAATTACATCCGTCCCCGCTTCATCTCGCCTCCTAGTCTCGCCTCATCTCGCCTCATCTCGCCTCACCTCGCTTCATCTCGCCTCACCTCGCTTCATCTCGCCTCACCTCGCCCCTCATCTCGCCTCACCTCGCCTCATCTCGCCTCACCTCGCCTCATCTCGCCCCCCACCTCGCCTCACCTCGCCTCATCTCGCCTCATCTCGCCCCATTTTTTTCTTTTCTAGACCACTCCGAGACCGACCCGCCCAAGACCGACCCGAGACCCGAGTTCGACCCGAGATCGACCCGAGATCGACCCGAGATCGACCCGAGATCGACCCGAGATCGACCCGAGATCGACCCGAGATCGGCACGAGCGATCAACCCAACAATGCCCCAAAGCCCCCTCTCTGGGGGACCCCCCCTCACCCCGAGTGTCCGTGTCCTTCGCGAGTCACCGATGGGGAGCGGGGGGGGGTGCGAGATGCACAGGGGAGGCTGGGGAGGGGGGGGTCCACTCTGAAGACTGCCGACCGCGGAGGGGTTTTGTCCCACAGGGTTTTACCCTCCGCGTGAGGATCGGCGCGGCGAGGGGGTAGGTTCGAATTCGCCGCGCAACATTTCACCCCCACAGGACCCCGCCCACCCCCCCTCATGGTCCCACCTAGTACCCCAATGAGCCTTCGCACCCCCTCCTTGCGCAGTGTCCCCCACTATGTGTCGCCGTTATCGGGGCATGCTATCCTGTGTAGTCAGGGCAAGTGGGGGCGAGGCGCACTCCCATCTCTCCTGTGTACGGATGGTGACTGTCCCTAGTCTCGGAGGGGGGCTTGAAGCTAAGAATATTTTATTTTTTCCGTGGGAGCATGGATTTGGTTGGTTTTAGGACGGAAAGCGGGCCGGTTACCACTGAGTGCGGGGCGGCCTGCGTGGGTATTGTCGCGGAGGTTAGGCTGTACGTATGTTTCCTCTCGCACCCTGCCTCGTTTCTTTTCCGTGTTTCTCTACCAGCACCCGCTCGTTTCCTCTCTAGTTTTTCCATCCATTTTCCTGGGCTCTGTCCTCTGTGCTCTGAGCCGAGTCTGAGGCTGGTTGGGGGCCCAATCGGCAAAATACCGGGTATTTTGCGGGTATTTACGCTATACCTGGAAACCCCCGGGTATACCTGGAAAACACCCTGCGTGGGTATTTTTTTTGCCGTTTCCTCGGTTTCGCCTCAGATTTTGCCCCACCCAGACCAGCTCTCAGACTCAGGGAAACTCGCGAGTTTCCCGAGGGAAACTCAAGAGAAACAGAATGGAGCTCCAAACACCCTCTGGCTCTGGCTGAGGTCATGGTGATCGCACACCATGTAAAAGCT
>NW_005196507.1:0-1358 GCF_000372725.1 Emiliania huxleyi CCMP1516 | reverse complement strand
CTTGACGTCGATGTCTCCAGGCTGGAGTGCATGTATCCTTTGTTACGCCGCTCGGAGGTCTGATGGAGCCGCAGAACGCCTGGCGCTGTGAGGGCGTCAGGCGGTGCCGCAGATAGACTTCTACCTCATAGCGCGCACCGATCCATCCGCGCCGGGCCCTGGCCGCCGCCAGCGGACGGTGCACCACCACAAAGGGCACCTACAGGGCACATTGTTGGACTTTGGCGGCCGATTTGCGCTCGAGCCGCCGCGCGGGAATCAGCACCGGCAGGCAGCGAGAGCACGACTGGCGACCGCGAAGCCAGCAGTGCTGCCCCGACACATACCGGTCTGGCCAGTGCGCGAAGCTGCCGCATGCGGCCTTCCAGAGGCCGAGCGCGCGGCGATTGTTGGACGCTCACGTCGTTTCGGTTTATCGGGACGCGCCGGGATATCTTACCTTATATACTCCGGCACGCCGAAAGTGGAGCTAAAAAGTCGTCCTTGACTTCTCAGCGCCCTGACGGCCCGCCGATGGCAGACCCGACTCCCTCCATCCGCATGGCGCCGCCCGATGGTGCCGGTAACCCTATTCCGGAGCGGTTTCTCCTAGGGTTAGCGCCGAAAAAGTCGGCTCCCTTAGCTCCGGCTAGGGCTAAGGGGCCTCCGCAGCCGACCGCGAGGAAGGGCCGACTTTGGGTTAGCATAGCGGGCCGATAAGGCCGCCCACACCCGCGAGGATGGTTGTGTGTTTGCCTCCCCGACTCGGACGGCCGCCTCAGAGGGCGGGAGTGCTTCCTCTCGCCCTCTCACCCGCGGGAGATGGCCGAGTCCACGGAGCCGCACGCTGCCTCTCCTTGGACGCAAGGCTCCGACTTCTATAGAGAAAACCCCATCTGCACCAGCGTTTTAAAGTGAAATCGTCAAGAGAAATCGATGCCCCGGGCTGGGCTTTGGGGTAGGCAGCCACCCTTTCGAAGGTGAGGCGTATCTGCCGACCTGTGAAGACGCTTTACTTGCGAGCAGTGCGTGGACCAGATGGCACGAGGGCACCGCAACATGGCTAAGGAGGCAGGGAAGCTTCTGCTCCGAGACGGCCGCTCAGGACCGCAAAATGGTGTTCCTGAAGGTTGTGTCAGTCGGGCTGCCCAGTCCCCGGGGCCTGACGGTCCAATGTTTCCCTCAAGAGTACTTCTCCCCTACCCCACCCTTCCACTTTAGATGTGTCGGACCATATTTTCCCTTGTCCGGATTTCCGTTTCGGGCGACGGCACCACTCACCGAGCTCTCCGGCGGGGAATCATGTCGGCGAAGGCGGGCTCTGGCGTCTCGGTGATGCGCTCCGATCTCGACGCGTCGACCTCGACGGAGGGGACGCG
>NW_005196508.1:0-1358 GCF_000372725.1 Emiliania huxleyi CCMP1516 | reverse complement strand
CAGCAGTGGAGGCTGGCTGGTGGTGCGCTCGGGACAGGGACGGTGATGGGTCCGCCGTCGTAGCCGAGTCTGTGCGGGCGGGCGGGGCGGCCTCACCGCGGAAGAGGTTTGCTGCAATCATGTGAACGACGTCGGGGTAGGTGCGCTCGGAGAAGGCGCCTGGTGCGCATGGGACGGAGTGAAGCGTGCGGCTGCCGGTGGTGGCACGATCAGTGAGCGGCTCGGCGGTCACCCTTGGTCGAGTTGATATAATCCATGAGCTCCAGGAGGGTCTGTCGCTTTATCTCCTTATCGCGCGCGTCGATCTGCCCGTTCGTGAAGTCCATCGGCCACGAGCACAACTGAAGCTTCTTGAGGAAGAGCGCCCGCCGCTCAGAGGCATCGCGAACCTCTTTGAAGGCTGGCAGCTGCTCGAGCTTGGCGGGCGGGGCACCAGCCCCGCCGGAGCCGCCAGAAGAACCGGCCATACAGTAGGGGGACCGCACTCGCCGTGTTAGGAGCGCGGGCTGCGAAGCACCGGCTGGGCGGTGTGAATTTCTTCTTTATACTAGTGTGGGACCTGCGGCGGTACCCGTCTCTGTTGTTCGGGCAGTGAGAGACGCAGGATCTGCACGCCAAAGTGGGCCACTCCGCATTTGCATTTTGGTTTTGGGTTGTCGGAGATCATCCATCACGCATCAGCTCTCATGTCTCATCACAGTCAGTCACGTCAGTCAAAGCAGTCGTGGCACGTGGAGCAGTCGCTGATGGCAACGGCGCCGCCACACGCTCCGGACGACCCCGACACACCGACACACCACGCACAATGGGAGGCTATCGCGCACGATCGGGCATCGCGCCGCAAACAACTCGCCGCACAGATGGGGGGGAGGCAGAATCCCACACACACCGGAGCAGCACAGACACCTTACACGTCAGCGCTCGCTCGATGTGGCCGGCGCTCTCCCCTCGGTCCTATCTCGCCTTTTCAACGGCGGCGTGCGGCCACGCGCCGCGCCGAGCCGGTCTCGGCGGGAGACCTCGGAGCCGCACGCGATGCGGGCATGCGCGATGGCTCCGTTGGCTCCGTGCCTAAGGCAGATCGATTAGGGTGTGAGCTGGGCAGCCACCGTTTCTGTACCCGCTCGATCACGTGCAGGCCGTCGGAGGCCGCGCTGGATGGCCCAGGGCCGGCGGCGGTGAAGGCGTCCGTCGATGAAGGGATGTCGTCGAGGGAGCCATCGTCCTCCGCGGCTGGTGCACCGGTCCAGTTGTCGGAGTCCGAGATCGCAGTCGACTTGGAGAGTGTGTTCGGCCCGTTGACGAACTCACGGAATGTGAGCGACTTGGTGCACGCTGGGTCGAGCATCATGACTCGC
>NW_005196509.1:0-1358 GCF_000372725.1 Emiliania huxleyi CCMP1516 | reverse complement strand
CCCCACCCCACCCCACCACCACCACCTTCACCTCCAGATCCTGCTCCTCCTTTCCACTCTCGAGAGGCAACCCTAGCGGGTCGGCTCTCCTTCCCTCGCCCGCCTGGCAGCACCCCGCCGCGGCCGCAGGTGCTCATCCCCTTCGTAAAGATGTCGTACCACATCGAGAAGGGCCTCCCCGACCGGACCTCGACGCACCTCCTCCTCGGCCTGCCCCCCGTGAGTCTCGCCCTCGCCCTTGCTTAGGCCTCCCGCAGAACGACTCGACGCTGCTCATCAACATCTTTGACGCGCTCGGCGGGCTCGTCACGCTCAGCTACACCGTCGCCGTCTGCCTGCCGCCGGACGGCCGCAGCCGCAAAGGCAAGTAGCGATCGATAGCGACTCCCATGCATAGAGAGAGAGAGAGAGAGAGAGAGAGAGAGAGAGAGAGAGAGAGAGAGAGAGAGAGAGAGAGAGGGAGTGGAGTGCGAGGGCCGGGGAGAGAGAGAGAAGATAACGCGGCTGCATGCGTTGCTGCATGGTGGTGCCAGTCGCGAGGGGGTGCGCGAGACCGAGATACGCGAGAGCGGGGCGTCCCCTGCCCCCGCGTTTTTTCGTTTAATTTTTTTGAGACAGCCTCACAGAGGCAGAGCTAGTTCCATTTCACACACACAGTGCGGCACTTGTGAGGGGATACATAGACTTAGGCACGTATTTCATGAGCGTCGTGAATGAGGTGCAATGGAGAGTGGAGGAGTGGGCCGGTGTGCCAGCGGACGTCACGAGAGTGCTAAAGGCACTGCGGGAAGGGCTCGGCGACCTGCCAGGGCTAACAGGCAGATACGAGACGGGCTATGGGCTCAGCCCAAGGTTTGAAATCGAACAGGGACTAGGCCAGGGCTGTCTGCTCTCGCCTACACGGAGTAAGCTCATGCTCGCGGTGATGCAGCGAGCAGTGAGCAAATTGTGCCAGGGGTTCGAGTTCACTGCAGCAGGGGAGAGCGTGCCGCAGCTGGTATACGCAGACGACTGCTTGCTGTTGAGCAACGATATCGCCACGATGCAGCTCGCGCTCGAGTGCGCCTGGCTGGTCACCAAAATATGCGGAAACAGCCTACAGGTGAAAAAGAAGAAGAAGTCCGCATGGTCCGCGACCTACTGGAAGGAGGGGGCGGAAGTGGACGTGACGGGGTACGAGATGAAGATGCCAGACGGGACAAATATCCCTCAGCTAGTGGGAGACGAGACATACAAGTATCTAGGGACCGAGCTACGACCGGGATGGGCAAGCGGCGAGTGGCAAAAAGACATGAGGGAACGGGTCAAGAGAGATTGCAAGCGCGCGCTGTGGCTCGTTGGGAACCTCTCGCACCTGA
>NW_005196510.1:19659-21090 GCF_000372725.1 Emiliania huxleyi CCMP1516 | reverse complement strand
ACTTTGACTGCCATGCCGGCTCCTGTCGTCTAGACGTGGAGTCGCGAGGGACTAGCCCGGCCCTCGCCCCACCACCTCGTGTGTGTGTGGAGAAGTGTACACGGCCTCACCTCTCCAGGTGCTCGCCGCGCGGTACAACAAGATCCACTCTGCGACGGCGGCGGAGCTCCGGCCGTGGTGGCAGCGCGACGAGGCTGGCGCGTGGTGCTACACGCTGCAGAGGAAGACGCGCACCGCCGAGCAGTGGCGGGCGGCGCTTCTCGCCTCGCAGAGCCGGTGCGGCGAGCTCTCGCTAGTAGCTCACCCGCCGCCCCTTCCGGCGTCCGTCTATCTCTATTCCACCACCGGGTCGAAATAGAGCAAGAGGCCCTCTAGCCGTTTCGACGTCCGGTGGTGGATAGAGGTAGACTAGCTGTGAATGCGGCCGGCATGCCGGCCACGGAATGGGGAGCGTATACCACTATCATAGTCAGTCAGTCAGCCAGTGTTACACACCTCCTAGCATGGAGGACCGGCCCACACGCACACACACACACGCTGCACACGATTGGCTCGGGGAGCCGACACGAGGCACACTGCCACCGGCCGCACCACTGTCATAGGTCGCGCATGAACGACCGCGTGTGCGGTATCAACGGGTGCACCATCGTCAACGTCACAGCCTCGCAAGGAGCGGCGACAGAAACGAAGGCGGGGGTGCCTCAAACCCCTCCCCCCCCCTCGGGCTGTAGGTTGGCGGGAAGCAGCACCCTGGCCTCTGCCGCCCTCCAGACATCAGCGGCGCCAAGCGGCCGCGCGAGCCGGTGTCGCAGTTCTCGCCGACCGGGCTCGGCGCTTCGGGCGCCGGTGTGGGGGGAGACGGGGGGAGATGGGGGGAGAGATGCGCCGAGGGGGGAGGGTTTGCCTCAGTACGCCGAGGTAGGGGGGGGGCGGGGGAGGCGGGGGGAGATTTGGCGTGGAGGGACTCTGGGGAGATCCGGGGAGATCCGGGGAGATCCGGGGAGATCCGGGGAGATCCGGGGAGATTAGGGACGGAGATCCGGGGAGATCCGGGGAGATTAGGGACGGAGATCCGGGGAGATCCGGGGAGATTAGGGACGAGCCCCGACCCAGTGGCGTGTGCGTCAGAGTCTCTCGGGCTTGTTTTTTCAGGCGCGGCGCGGGGAGGAGGGCGCGGCCGCGGCCGTGGCTCTGGCCCGCGTCGGGGGCGGGGCGGGCAGAGGCGAGCCGACGCGGGGGAGGAGGTGGGCAGAGTAGCGAGTAGTAGTGCCGTAGTGTCAGTAGGCGCGTGACGCGCAGGAGCGCTGGTGCGTGCGTCCCTCTCGCCACACACTGCAGCCTCCATCAGCATGACAGCCCCTCCTCCAACCCCCCCTCTACCCTAAAAAAATCGTCACGCTTAACCCATTGACGACCTCCCTCCAGGTCTGC
>NW_005196510.1:4072-18797 GCF_000372725.1 Emiliania huxleyi CCMP1516 | reverse complement strand
ACGGCATCACCCGGCCCTCCTCCCCATGCACCAGCCCCTCCCTCCCTCTCCCTCCCTCCCGGTCTTCCCTCCCCTCAGACAGCGGCATTGCCGTGGAGGCGGCCGTGGTGAGGCAGGAGCCGATCGTGGCGGACGCTGCAGACAGGCGGCTGTCTCAGGCTCTCCCAGCGCCCGCGCCGTTGCCGCCGCCCCGCGGCGGGCGCGAGCGGCGCTTCGAGGTGGATCGGATCATGCAGGTGCGGCCGCAGCCCCGGGCGTGCTGCCCCACCATGTGCCCTCACGCAGCTGTTTGCGTGCACGCGCTCCGTTAGGCGCGGCTGCAGCCGACCGGGTGGGAGCTGCTCGTGCGATGGAGGCACTTCTCCCCCAGCGACGACTCGTGGGAGCCCGAGGAGAACCTCCTCTTCTTCTCCGATGAGATTGCAGAGGCCAAGCGACATGCGGTCCTTGGCGCCGACGAGAGCGGCGACGCTGCAGATGGCTAGAGCCGTGAGCCGTAGTGCGTAGAGGACCAGGACGGAGGTTGGGGGGGCTGCGGGGGCAGGCACACGTGTTGGGGGCGCAGGAGTTTTGTGGAGGCCGGGCGTGTTGTTTTCAAACAAGTCTTCAATGGCACTGGCGCTGGCACTGGTGCTGACACCACACACACACATACAAATTGGAGGAGAGGGGGGGGGCACGGGGCGGCGGAGCGAGGGGCGCCGCGAAATCGAAGCAACGCGGCAAATAGGATGTGGGGCTCTCACAGTCGACTTTATCCGGCTGGGAATGGGCCCGGTTCGTGAGCCTCCGCGAGCGCGTAGCCGGCCTCAGTGGGCCCCGCAAGTTCGGCGCGCTGCAGGTCCCGCATGTCGTCGTAGGTCAGCTTGGCGAGCTTGTTGCAGACTCTAGCACAGTGCGCCGAGAGCCGCGTGCCACCCTCGTCAGCGGGTGGCGAGGTAGACGCGCGCTTGCACCCAAGGCTGGCGCGGCCCGCTGCAATGTCCGCTCGAATCATCGAGGCTGTGATTTCCGCAACCTCGTCGTCTAAAGCGCTGCCCACGTTGTCGTCATGGTTGTCGTCGGTGGACGTGCTGCTGGCAGCGCTGGGGCTCTGAATGCGTACTCGCCACACGCGCCTGCTCTCGCGTGGCGAAGGTGGAGCGACGCGGCAAGAAGGCATAGAGCTCTATATCTGCTCCCCTCAACGATCAACCCTTGGACCGACAGACGATCGCATATGTCGCCGCGCCCGTGAACGGCGCCTTGAACAGATCGGGTTACCGTAACCTGGTAGTGAGGTTGGCGCGTTCACGCTGTGGCTGAGTGTTGGCCAACGTCGACGAACAGTATTCTGCGCAGGAGCGGCGTCAGAAGAAGCCGCCAACAACAACCTCCGCGTCGCATCGTCCGCGCCACCTCGCTCGTCGAGCTAGGGCGAGGGCGTCACATCCCGGTCCCTGGACAGTGGACATTGGGTTGCTCAAGTACACACTTTGTTCGCCAGCTTGCTTTTACGGGACTCGAGGACGTGCCTTGCCGCGTCGTGCCGCGTCGTGGACTTGTCAGCACTTGTGACAGCATCGACGACAATGACTGGCTCGAAGCCAGCGATCGTCGTACTCGGCGGCTCTTTCAGCCCGGTGCATGCCGGCCACCTCGCAGCCCTCGAGCGAGGTCGGCAACTGGTGCAGCGTGACGGCTTCTGCGTGGTCGCTGGTTT
Organism: Emiliania huxleyi CCMP1516; assembly: GCF_000372725.1. Classification (NCBI taxonomy): domain Eukaryota; phylum Haptophyta; order Isochrysidales; family Noelaerhabdaceae; genus Emiliania; species Emiliania huxleyi. The sequence goes on along the minus strand of NW_005196510.1, from coordinate 17,095 downwards.
TTTTGCTGTCGCGCACGATGGACACGTGCGCAGCAAGTTCCGCCAGCGTGGGGAATCCAGCGAGCTCGCATTTGATGCGGCATGGCGGCTTCGCATGTGCAATGCCATTGCGGAGTCGGTTGAATGGCTCCAGCCAACGCCAAGAACATTCGGCTCTGCGAAAGAGTGCGGAGCGGCAATGGCGGAAGAGTTCGGGCCAAACATCACCATCATCACCGTAAAAGGCAGCGACGCGCCGCTGCTGACCTTTCGCGGCGAGCCCCTCTCGTCGACGCTTGTTCGGCGCAAGATGCGAATGGGTGGCGTGCCTGCTCTTCGTCGGCTGGTCGCAGACAGGGTGCTGCCGGCGCCGGTGCTGGAGGTATTGGCAGAGCTGTTGGAAGCCAGCAATGAAGACGAAGGTTGTGGTGAAGGTGAGGGCGAGGACGATGAAGAGTGCGAGGACGAGGACGAGGACGAGGACGAGGACGAGGACGAGGACGAGGACGAGGACGAGTGCGAGGAAGAGGGCGAGGGCGAGGGCGAGGGCGAGGACGAGGGAGAGGACGAGCAGACTGCGCGCCTCACGAAGGGCGAACGTGCCGCCATTGGGACGTCGACGGCCGACATCTGCAGCGAGGGCGTCTACACCACCGAGCGCGGCACTGTCGTCGACGTCACTGAGCGCATGCAAGCCTGCGTTGATGGCACAACGATTAAGCTGGCCGGCTCGTGCCGCAGCTATTAGCGCGGCGACCGAAATCGAGGTTGTCAACGAGGGCACGCTCGGGGCCGCTCGTCGATTGCATCGTATGGGCCACAGTGTCGTCGCGCTCAACTTTGCCTCTGCGCGAAACCCCGGCGGCGGCTTCATGTCTGGCGCCGAGGCGCAGGAGGAGAACCTCGCCCGTAACTCGCTGCTCTACGCGGCGCTAACATCAGAGGCCGCGAGGCCGTTTTACCACGCGCACAATAATGGGGAGCGCAACGGCGGACTCTACTCGCACGCAGTCATCTACTCGCCAGCGGTGCCCATCATCCGCACTGAATACGCCGGCCGGCTGCTGGAGTCACCATGGCCACTCAGCTTTATCACTGCCGCCGCACCCAATGCTGGCGCTGCGCGCAAGAGGCGTGTGCGCCAGCAGGACATCTCGGCCGCCCTGGCTGAGCGGGCCGAGCGTGTGCTCCGTGTCGCTGCTGGCAACGGCCACAGCGCCCTCGTCCTCGGTGCGTGGGGCTGCGGGGTGTTCCAGAACGACCCTCGCATGGTTGCGGGCGTCTTTTGCGCGCTGCTCCGCGGCAAGTACCACGGCGCCTTCGAGCGAGTCACGTTTGGCGTGATCGGACCCGTCACCAATCGGTCGCCGTTCGAGGAGTACTTTGGCGCGGGCACGCACGCGCTGTTGGCACCGCCCGGTGTGCCGCGGGCAGTGATGATGGGCCGCACCCGTCGCAGCGAAGCCAGAAAAGGGCGGCGCACAAGCCAGCGTCATTTTCACGCCGACCACCTTGCCTGACTCGCTGCCTTGGCGTGGTGCGCCGCATGAAGGGGACAACAGTACTGACGTATAGTAGAGTCGGTCCTGGTAGAATATCAACCAAGACCATACTCGCTCTCGACAGGCACAACAACACACAGAGCGGTGCCACTGCCAGAGACTGCAGTTTTGAAATGAATGTTTTGCGGGGGGAGGGCGTCTCACGTGCTCGGGTGCGGGAACACAGCGGCCCACACATACACTCGCAACCATAGCAGGATCTCCGCATGGCATATCGCTGATTATCTCACAGCCGAAAGCGGCGCTTTGGAGAGCCGCCACAGCGCACAGAGGTGGGGGCTGGTCTATTAGTCGTCTATCCTGCTCCTGGTGCGGGTGGTGGCGGCGGCGGGACGCGTCATGCCCCCATGCGAACACACGAAGGCGTCACCGTGCAGACTGCACCGCCGGCGGTGCGCGCTGCGCTCGATCTCGCCGCATGCGAGGGGCCTTGGCGCCTGCGCCGCACTCCAACACATCTGCGCCCGCTCGGCGCGCTCGCGGCGCCGGCGGGTTGTTGCACGAGTATATGGGACACGATGTCTCAAATATGAGGGGTTTTGACTCCTACCAGCTCCTGACGCTATCCCTGGCAGCTCTAATGACCAGGATCAGTAGTGCTATAATAGAGGGTGCCCATACTAGCGCAGGAGCTGCCACACTCGCCCGGACCGTCCCTTTCTGGGTCCGGTTCCGCAGCCCGCGAGAGCCGACAGCGGGGCCGTGCCGCGGGTGCCTACTGCCGAGTGCCACAAACACTGCGCCGTCCCGCCATCACCTACAGGCTGTCTTGTGTGATGGTTGGGATGTCCAAACGCCACCATCTTGGCTCTTGCGACCTCAAACCCGCGAGCTGTATGGGTGGTCCTGACGTCGACAGACGCCCGAGGACCACGGTGAAGCTGAGCTGGAACGAGTCGACAAGTCTCGTCTGAGCCCGTGGCGGTCACCGGCTGAGTCGCTGTGCACGGACCGGTACCTCAGGCGTCACCTCCGCAGCCTCAGGTCTCACACTCCATCACCTCCGACGGGACGCTTTCGGTGGCACGCTCGGCGGCGAGTTTTTTGCAGCCCCACAGCGAGCGCGGCATCGAGCCTACTCGGTCTGGTCGGTTCGCGGCACTCACTGGGTGCCAGGGAGTGCCGCCGACACGCGAGCGGTGCTTCCTGGCAGCGCGCGCCGGCTGTGGGGCTGCAACAAACTCGAGCCACGCTTTTTTGGGACATTTTCGACGCTTTTGTCCCAGAGCTCTATTATAAAATGAACTCGGGGGCACGGGACGCGGCACAAACGGGGCACAAACGCCAGGCTACAAAGACGGGGAGGCACGTAGTGACGCAGGGGAGTCTAGGCGACGGCGGCGTCCTCCGACGCCGCGGCGAGCCTGAGCTCGGTCGCAATCTCTTCCGCCGCCGCGAGCTGCAGCGCGACTGACATGCGCTGGGCCTGCAGCGACAGCCACGACCGCGTCGACCAGCTCGCCTCGTCCTCGTGCTGCCGCTTCGAGAGCTTGTTGCGCACCTTGTCCTTCATCTGGTAGAACAGCCGCTTGACCGCGTTGCACCACCCGCCGAAGGTTTCGAACAGGTACATCTGCACGTCGGTGTCCGAGCGCGAGAGGGCGTGCGCGTAGTCCGCCTTCTTGTACGCCACATAGCCGCCGCCGTCGCTCGGCCTGAAGTCACCGTCCCCGACAGCGCCGCGCTGCTCGAGGCCGAAGACGTCCGCGCTCGTGCCGGGCTCGGTGTTGCCGAGGCCGACGAAAGCGCCTCGCTGGCCGACGTCCTCCGGGTTGGAGGAGAGCGAGTCCTTGAACTTGACGTCGCCGATGAGGCGCGAGCGCGAGCGGCCGGCGCCCACCACCGAGACGTCGGGCCGGTAGTCGTTAGAGTAGCCGAGGTGGTCCCGCGGCTCCACCTCGACGAGCATGCCCCACACGCTCCGCATGACCTTGGCCAGGGCGGCGAGGAGGCTGTTGTGGCGGCTGCAGTGCCCGAGGCGGCCGATGTTGCTGGCCGCGTCGCCCAACGGGTCCTGCACCTTGCCGCCGCGCGCCGAGCAGGTCGGCGCGCCCCGCGCGAGCGCCTCGTCAAGTGGTAGCCCGAGGCGCCGCTGGACGGCGATGCGCAGCGCCCACGTCGGGATACGAAAGTCGCGGCGCGAGGGGACGGCGTTGAGGAAGGCGCCCGCCTGGTACTGGCTGACGGCGATGAAGCGCACCGCCTCCCGCCTAGCCACGCCCGGTAGCTGCAACGCATTCCAAAAGCCGAGCCATGCTGCGTGATGAATGATCTGGGAGTAGCGACGCTGTGCGCTTTGTAGATGCTCACTGCCAGAATCGAAGCAGGCCAACGGGAGGAGTGTGTCGCGGTCGGGGAGGCCGTCGGGGTGAAATCGGAAGTGTGCGAGGCCCTCCTTGCAGTAGTCGAAGACCTGGCGGTCGTACTGCTCGTAGGTCCTCGCCACGTAGTCGTAGTCATCGAGGAGGGTGCTGTGTGCGTCCTGCAGCTCGGTGAAGATGGAGAGCTGCTGGAAGTCAGCCGCCGACTCGGCCGTGATGTCGACGGCTCGGAAAGGCGCGTGGAGCTGCCGAAGCGGCGTCCACACGAGCGCCCAGGTGCCGACCCACGCGGCTCGCCGGATCGCCGCCATGGAGGTGAGGCCGAGCCCGCCGAGCTTGACCGGGAGGCGCGCCTGCCGCAGCGCGCGCTCGCACTGCGCCGGCGAGCCCGCCTCGGAGCCGACGATGCGGTGGAAGGCCGAGGCGATGAGCCGGTCGTGTTCCTGCGCCGCCTCGATGGTCATGGATGGCGGCATGGTGCGCAGGAAGTAGACGAGGGTGGTGTTGGAGCAGTAGCGCATGAGGCAGTGTTGCGCCTGCTGCGCGATGTCGAGGCTGGGCGCGTCGCGCAGCTGGATGATGCCGTCGAGCGGCTCGAGGGCGATGCGCACCCGCTTGACCAGCTGCGCCGAGCACCAGCCGACGTCGCCGAGAAAGGCGCCCAGCACCTTGATCCCGAGCAGCGTGCCGCCGCCAGCGCGCTCGTGCCCCTTCGTCGGCGGCGCGTTCGGCGTGCCGCGCAGCGCGACGCGCGAGGAGAGCGGGGCGAGGGCCGCAGCGCCGCCCGGAGACCACACGCACTGTTTCGACAAGTTGGAGGCGACCCTGCAGTCCGCCTCGGTGACGCGCGCGCCCGTGTCCATGCAGGCGACAGCGGCGGCCGGCGCGTCGAGGCAGTAGGTATCGTCGAGGTACCTCGTACGCGTAGAGCAGCGTGTCCGGGTGCGCCGCCTGCTGCTGCAGCAGCGACCAGTGGTAGCCAATCGACCAGAGGAAGGGGCCCAGCGGGTCGCCCTGCGCGCAGCCCTCCTCCGAGTAGTAGACCTTGCCGTCGGCGTCGGTGGCGAGCGCGTAGCCCTCGCCGCGCACGCGCGTGAAGAGGCGCCCCTTGCGCGCGTACCAGAGCCTCGCGGTGGGGATCACTCGTGCAACAACCCCGGCGCGCCCGGCGTACCACACTCGGGAGACTCGGCGCGCGCCTCCCCCCCCGCCCGCGCAGCTCCGGCTGACTTTGCCTGACTCCGACTCGGCGCGAGGGCCGGCTCCAGCAGAGGCTGTGAGATAGAGTAAAATGACCCCAAGCGAGCGCTCACGTCACACCACCATCTCCGTTCTACGACGTCCGCGACCCCTCACACACGCACGATGGCTTAGCTCTCACGGCCTCACACCACACACACGGCCACAAGGCGGAGAGTACAGACCCCCGGTCTCCCGACCGTGCTACGAAATGGTTTGCCCACTCGGCGCATGGACGCGTCATGCCCCCATGCGAACTCACGAAGGCGTCACCGTGCAGGCTGCACCGCCGGCGGTGCGCGCTGCGTTCGATCTCGCCGCATGCGAGGGGCCTGCGCCGCACCAACACATCTTCCCTCGCCGCCCGGCGTGCCACACTCGGCGCCTCCCCCCGCAGCCGACTCGGCGCGAGGGCCGGCTCTCCCCTCCCTCGCCCAGCCCCCCCCCCCACACCTCCCCTCTCCTGCTCACTCGGGCGCAGCAAAGGTGCAGGCGTGTTGCCTGTCAAAGGCCGGCAGCGGCAGCGCCTCGCCGAGGTCGACGCCCAGCTTGCGGTAGATTGGCGCCGTCTCCGCGTCGTCTAGCCCCTCGCCGTCGTTCAGCTCCAGCAGCGCCATCAGCGACTCCGCGTCCATGCCCGGGTTGGCGGCCCGCCAGCGTGGCCCCTCCTCCTCCATCGCGGTCACCGGCAGCGCCGCCGTCATGGGACTCCGCCCCAGCGCCGCCTTGGCCGCCGCTCCGCCGAGCGGCGCGCCCGCCGTCCACTCGTGCGCCGCGATCGCGCCGAGAGGGATGCGCCGCTTCGGGTTGCAGGCAAGCATCGAGTCGATCAGGTTGATCGCGCCGGGCGAGAGCTGGCACTTGCGCTTGTACCAGCCGTGGATGGTCACCGTCGACGACACGCCCTTCTCCTGCGTCTTTTGGAGCAGCCCGAAGCGCCAGTCCTTCGCGTTTGCCTCCGAGAGCGGGAAGAAGCCCGCGAGCATCGAAAAGAGGCAGACGCCGAGCGACCAGACGTCGGCGATGAAGCCGTCGTACCTGCGTGCTGAATACGCCAACCTCAGGGCGCGAATACGGTATTGTGCAGCGTCTTGAGAGCACCGCGTGAGTACAACGGATAGGAACACAGTGAATACAGCGGAATACGGATGAGTACAGCGGAATACGTGTCCTCTCGGGCGCTGGTTGGAGTACAAGAGCCCGCTTCTAGGCCGTCATACCCCACGCCGCTGAGCACCTCTGGCGCAACGTACGACTTTGAGCCGACCAGCCGCCGGAGGGGCTGGGAGCGGTCCCACTGGCCGTTGGCGTCCTTGCCGTAGGTGTGCGAGAGCCCAAAGTCGATCAGCTTGATCGTGCCCTCCGACGAGAGCAGCACGTTCTCGAGCTGGGCGGCAGGCGGCAGGCGGAAGGTGCGGTGGGGGTGGGGGTGGGGGTGGGGGTGGGGGTGGGGGTGGGGGTGGGGAATTGAGAGTGGGGTGGGGGTGAGGGTGGGGGTGCGGGTGGGGGTGAGGGCGAGGGAAGGGTGGGGGTGGGGGGAGGTGTATGGTGCGCGCGCTCGTGTGCGTGAGTGCGCGTGTGCGGAATGCGAGTTGCGGTTTGTGAGAGTAGGTATGGTCAGAGATGGTCGGCGGTGCAGGCGGTTGCAGCAGGGCCGCTCGAGGCGCCCTCAGCGGGCTGGGCGGAGAGAAGGGAGAAGGGCTCGACCGCAGGGGAAGGAATGTGGGCGGAGGGCAGGGGAGTTGGCCGTGGCGGTGGCTGCTCGTACTCTCTCTCCCCCTTGGCGGGGACGTGCACTCGCTCCCCACAAGTTGGCCGTGGCGGTGCCGCGTACTCCCTCGCTCTCCCATGTGCGCGTCGTGGACCCTGCGGCCTGTCTGGTCTCTGCGGGCTCTGCGGCCTGTCTGGTCTCTGCGGGCTCTGCGGCCTGTCTGGTCTCTCTGGGCTCTGCGGCCTGTCTGGTCTCTCTGGGCTCTGCGGCCTGTCTGGTCTCTCTCGGCTCTGCGGCCTGTCTGGTCTCTAGAGCCTGTCTGGTCTCTCTCGGCTCTGCGTGCCTTCATGTCTCGGTGCACGATGCCGCGCGAGTGGCAGTGCATGAGACCGCTGAGGACGCCGATGAAGAAGCCGCGCGCCTCCTCCTCCGTCATCGCCTTCGCGCCGCGGTCGATCACCACGTCGAAGAGCTCGCCGCCGCTCGCCGCCTCCATAAAGATAAAGTACTGCCCCTCCTGCTTCGCGCTCCGGCGCCCGCGGCCGTGGCCGAGGAGCTTAATCACGTTGGGGTGACCACCATCTTTCCCGAGGTTATCCAGAACCCTGCACTCGTCCTGCAGGCTCTCCAACTTCATTTTGCTCAGGTTCACCACCTTTGCAGCGCAGTTGCGCGCCGCACCCGTCGCTGCATTGTCGATAGCGGCGTAGGTGGCGCCGTAGCCTCCTTCGCCAAACTTGCGGCTCGTGTCGATCTGGAACCGCGAGAAGAGCGCCTCCGCGGCCTTGTCGGCGGCCGGCCACCCCTCGGCGGGAGGTGGCAGGTTCATGTGTCGGCAAACACGAGCGCGCACAGCGCTGCGAGCAAAGTGGGCGGCCTTTTGTTCGCGCTTTTTTTTCGAGCAAGCCTTCGATGGAAACAAAGCAAGGCGGACATGGCATATCGCTCTCGGGCCCACAGACATCCCGCACACCCACCGCCCCCGCGCGCGCCCCACCCCGCCCGGCCGGGAGAAAGGGGAGTGACAGTTTGGGATGGCAACAGAACGAGTATGTTGAGTCCTGGCTCAACAACGCAGGGTAAACGTAAGCCGGATGGCTCACAGGCCACCTCTCGCGCCCCGATCTGACCCTCTACCGCACTGAACACTTCCGCCCCCTCGCTCCCAACCCATCCACCCCGCCGAGTGCCGAGGTGCGCGATCTCGGGCCGCGCCGCGCAATCTCGGGCGATCTCGCGCTATCTCGGGCGATCTCGGGGCCGCGCCGCGCTATCTCGGGCGATCTCGGAGCGTCGCTCGCGCGGCGGCACACCTGCTCAAAAAGCGGACTGGTCGGCAGGTTTAGGGAAGGAGGCGACGCAGCAGGCGTCCACCCCCCGGGGCAGGCGCGCGGCTCGCGCGCCGCCCCACCCACGCCGGCCCGCGAGGGCCGGTCGTCCATCGCCATGTCCCGGGACGTCCAGCGTGGACATGTCCCGGGGGAAGCTGTGACTAAGGGCACCCCGTTCCTCCTATCCCCGCACTCCCTCAGCAGAGGGCTTCCAGGCCGCGGTCGGCCTGGGTCGAACAGGTAGGGACCAGATCGCTAAGCTTCCACTGGTGCGAACAGGTACGAGACGTCGTCCGAAGCCGCCTCCGCAGTGTACTGCCGAGCCCCACCCCGCTCAGCCGTACATCTGGTGCTGCCCAAACAGCAGCACCTCCATGAAGCGAGCGCCGCACCTTTTGCCGCCGCGCGCTGTCGCCGCGCCGGGTGGCTCCGGGTTCGAATCGCGGCCTTCGCGGAGCGAACGCGGCGACCTTGGCGCGCCTCGCGCACGTGCGCGCCCGCGACAAGACGAGACGAGACGAGAAGAGAAGGAGAAGTAGACGTTGATGTTTTTGCTGCCGCGGCCGCGCCGCGAGCTCGCGTCCGTTTTGGTGCCGACGCAGCGCCGCGCCCCGCCGCGCGAGATGGCGCCGCCGCGGGGTCGGCGCCGCGATCAGCCGCGCGCCAGCAGCGGGCGGTGCAGCGCGGCCGCCATGCGGTGCGACGTGCCCGCCGCTAGAATTTTTCTTTCTGGAGTCTCGAGGTGAAAGGTGATCTTTGGGGGTCCGGTCCGCCCGCAGGCGCATTTTGTATACCGAGGCGGTGCCCGGTGCCGAACCTGTCGGACCTTAAGACAGCATTGTAGATCCCTGGGCGAGGGTGATGGAGTGGTCCCCGTCGGGTCAGGGCTGAATGAAGGCGGGGGAGACCAACCCGATCTCTCCGGCGTCCCGGGAGCGTGATTGACACCTCCCCCCGTTCCAACAGCCCCATGGAGGTAGGCCGCTCGTCTAGCCAATCACTAAGTTTCTGTGGACTCTCAAGTTTCTGTCAGGACTCTCAAGTTTGCTTGTCAGGACTCTCAAGTTTACGTCAGGACTGCCCCATCAGGACGATTCCGCAGAGGGCGGCACGGGTCGAAAGCGGGGCTGGGCGTCTATCATTCACCAGCGACTGCGCGACCCGCGTCTGGCTCGCTCGAAGGCCTCTGCATCGCACCACTGCCTCCGATGGAACAAGAAGAGCTGGACCGCATCTGCTCGTGGCACACGGTCGGCTGACTCCTGCGGCTGACAGCGGGCGCCGCCGGTCGGTGAGGTTCGACACGACCGGTCAGATGATGAGACTCCAGGCCTCCGACAGCTCGCACGCCGTCGCCGCCGCGGCGCAGGGGGCTCCGCCGCCGGTCTTCTGCTCCGATTCCGACGAGGCCATACAGGCGTGGGCTGCAAACCACAGCACCCCGGTCGCGGACGACCCCTAAGTCACGACGGGGGCCCTGCAGAGCTCAACCACGATCAAAAGCGAGCTCAACCCCATGGACACGCCGTTCGTGTGCCAGGAAGGCGACGACTTCTTCCTCTGCCAGACTCCGGGCGCCAAGCTTTACCCGGTGGTTGGCGCGGAGGGGAAGTTCGACGTGCTGTGCCACCCGGCGTCGGCGCTCGACGACGTGACAGCGTTTGGTCAGTTTGGTCAACAGAGCAACATGCTTGCAACCGGGCCGTCCGCCGCCGATGAGGACAGCTACTGCCATGCTTTGGGCAACGGCTCCCTTGTGTGGACCCTTGCACGCTAGCTTGCAGTCCGCAGACTGCGGCCTGCGACCACGGGCAAGGGGTTCCGCACATGCGTTGCCAGGACGCGGCTTCGCGGTTGCTGGTGCCCGCGACATCTGGACGCCGTCGTGTCGCCGGTCTGACAGCACCTTACCTCTGCCCCCCCCCCCCCCCCCTCCCCCCATCCCTGCCTCTGCCTCCCATACGCCATAGGGCAGGATAGCACGAGCATATGGTACGGGACGCAACTGTATCGAGAGCGCCACCCAAAAAGGGGCGGACAGCCAAGGAGGTCACCGAATGGAGGGCGAACGGCACGATGCGAAAAGGCAGGGCGAGGCGGATGGAGAAAGAAGTGCCGAGAAGGCCATGGTGGAGGGGAGGGACGGGAGGACGAAAGAAGGGCGAGGAGGACGAGCGGCCCGCACAGACCGCGAGCAGACAGCGCCTGCTGGCCATTTCGAGACATTCGCCAAGAACGCTAGCTACATGGGAGGGCTTCGTGAAGGATGGATTGAAAAACATTCGAACAAAGAAGAGGCGACGGGAGGAACCGGCGGAGGACGCAGTGACGTGACACACACACACACACACACACACACACACACACACACACACACACACACACACACACACACACACACACACAAACACACACACACACACACACACACACACACACACACACACACACACACACACCGCTCACCCACGCGCACTGGGCCTTGCACTTTGAATGCCGTGGGGCTCCTGTCGTCAGACGTGGAGACGCGAGGGTTGCCCCCCCTTGCCCCACCACCTCGTGTGTGTGGAGAAGTTTACCTTACCTTACCTTACCTTACCGTACGGGTCCCAAGTATGGGTTCGGGACGTATTCACACCAGTGTGATGGTAGGGGACACCCCAGTGTGACTTCTTTTAAGCACACAAATTGCCTACCACCTTCGTACGGCTAGTTCCAATTCACCCTGAGGCCTGACACGCTAATCTTGAAAACGTCCAACGGGGCCGCGACGGGGGGTGCCGGGTGGACAGCGCCCCAAAATCCACCAATGTGGAATTTCGCGCAATCGCTTTTGACTCTTGAAAAGCTCGCCTATCCCTGCGGTGAGCGCTGTGTGGTCGCCGCAGACTGCTGCACCGTGACTGGCTCCGACTTGACGGGCGCATGGAGACGTGATGCCTCCATGGACCATGCTCCATGGCACCATGCGCCCGTCGAGTCAAAATCGATATGTGTGTCTCGATATGCGTCCGAGGCGCAGTGGCCAGTGCTCGAGGAGGGGCGAGCGCACTTGGGAACTCGAGACACCCACAGGCAAAGCCACAGTCCAATGCTGTCGATTCGTGCCTGCTTCAAGTCGCTGCCCTGCCTTCACCGCCGCGACTTCCTGACGCCCGCCGACACCGCCGCGCCGACGCAGCCGGCCGCCGCCCTCCGCCAGCGGAGCATCGTGGCGCGCTCCGCCGTCGTCACGTCGGCGCAGAGGAGCTGGCGCAGCTGGGCGTGCGCCAGGTCGCCGGGCGGGACCGACGGGACGGCCTGCCCGAGTCGTCGCTTGCGCGCCGCATCTTGGATGAACGTGACCAGCTCCTCGCCCCGCTCCCTCTCCGTTGCCCTCCTGCTTCGCGTGTGAATCCATCGTCGGTAGCCTGTCCTCCCACTTGTGTGCGTCCCACAGCAACTCGAAGTCGCCCGCGAAGAAGCGACCCGCCCGCTCCTGCAGCGCCGCGGCTGGGGTGACGCCCGTGGGCGGCTTCGCGAGGAGCCAGCGTGGCATCGAGCGAGAGCAGCAAGAGCCACCGCTCCGGGCGTGCCAGGCCGCGGCCGCCCGCGTGCACCGGTGAGGGCGCCGATCACCTCCTTCATGATGTCCCGCACACCGAGGGAGTCCAGCGAGTTGCCGCGTGTGGAGAGCAGCGCCAGGGAGTTGGACGGCACCCGAGCTCGCAGGAAGGCGAGGGCGGTGGCGACTGGTCTCGGTACATCGCCGTCGTCTGCGTTGTCATTGCCCCGCGTTGTGCGCGGGTTAAGGTGGCAGTCCGGGTTTTTCTTTTAATATACCAAAAGGAGGGCTACACGACGCCCTCTACGCTGGGGTGCCGGCGCCCTACTGGGCGCCCCCCGCTCCCTTCCCCTCAGAGCCCCCCATCCCACTAGCATTCCCCCGCGGTCCCTCGCGGTCGCGCGACGCCGCACCAATGGCGCGCTGTGCCTCGTCCGCGAGCGCCACCCAGAGCTGCACCGACAGTCGCTGCAGCGCAAACGGCATCCATTCGCGCGCCGACCACGACGTCTGGTCGTACTGCCACCACGTGAGCTTCCGGCCCGCCACCTCAGCCACCCGCATCAGCAGCTCCTCCACCCCCGCGCTCATTGCGCCGAACTCCTCGAAGAGCAACGCCTCCACATGGCACTTCCCCTCTGCGTCCGTGTACTGGCCCTTGACAGCCTCAACCGTCCCGGTCCCCGTCCGCGGATCCCACCGTCCCACCCTCCCACCCCTGTCCCCGCCCTCCACGCCCAGAACCGTCTCGCGGGCGCGTGGCAGCGTGTTGCCGCAAGCGACGAACGCCCCCATGCGCCCCGCCCCCGAGGGGTCCGACGGCACACCGGCAAAGATCTTCGTGTCGCCGATGCATGGCAGGTCCCCAATCACGCCCTGGTAAATGTACAAGTCCGTCCTCGTAGTGCTGTGCTCGCAGTGAAACTCGTGCTCCACAGAGCCGCGCCCCAGCTTGCCCCGCAGCAGCTCGACGAGGTCCAGGAGGACCTCCTTGTGCCGCGTCTGGTGGCCCGCCGCGCCGTCGTTCTGCGCCACGTCGCCGAGGGCGTCAAAGGGCACACCGTGCTGACTGTAGATGCCGTCCGCCATAACGTCCGTCATCATCGACAGGTGCAATCCGAAGCGGCGCTGCAGCGCGAAGCCCATCACGTACTAGGGCAGACGGAAGTGCGCGCGGGTCGGGATCGCGTTCAAGAACGCCCCCGCGCCGAACTGGCTGACCGAGACAAACCGCACCTGCTCCCTCCTCCCTGCGCGGGCCAGCCGCCGCATGCATGTCTCCTCCAGGCCGAATGGTGAATCGTCGCGGAGTATCCGCGCTGAGCGTGTTGTAGAA
>NW_005196510.1:0-3711 GCF_000372725.1 Emiliania huxleyi CCMP1516 | reverse complement strand
GCGAGGACGAGCGCCTTTGCGCCGGCCTTCTCCGCCTGTGCGATGCCGTCCACAATGCCCTTGCGCACCGCGAGGCCGAGCGCGTTGACGGGAGGGCTCGAGATCTTGAGGAGGCCGACCCTACCGATGAGCTTGAAGGTGGCCATTTGGGGCGGCCGGGACCACGTGCAGGTCCGACGAGCTGCACGACCCGACTTCTGCTCGTGATGGCGCGCCCCGAATGTTTGACGAGGCGCGGTTTTTATTTTTTTCAAGAAAATCTTCCGCGAAGATTTAATCTGCCTGCTGGGAGTTTGTAAAATAAATAAATAAAGCACTTTAAGGTGGCAGTCCGGGTTTCGCGAGACGGGTGTCGTCCCGCAAGATGGCATCACGCTCGCACCTGCCGACCGCCGCCACGGCGGCGAGACGCCTTCTCCGCCACCGCGGCGCCGGACACAGGCCAGCGCTAGGCAGCTGCCGGCCACACTGGGCCGGATTCGCCGGTAACCGTCGCCGCACACTCCTACGTCCACGCCGCTGTGACGTCTGGCGACGAGGCGCCGGCCGCCAAGCTTCATCGCCAACGTGGTCGCTCGCTGGTCCTCTCGGCTCGGCCACGCGTTGGCCCAGCTCACACGAGCTCCAGACAGCCACCAGTCGCCACGCGCAAAGCGTACGGGTCGCCGGCTCCCTGTTGTGCTCTCACGCTGGCCGGCGTAAAACTGTGCTGGCAGTTGTCAAGCCGTACCCGTCGCGTTTCGAAAGGGAGCCCTCAATCGACGCGTCTACACGCACCGTGCCACCGCTCTCCACAACTGCTACCGTGGACATCAAGCTCCTCGACTCGATCTGCGGCTACGACGGCGCTCTAGCTGCTGGCTCTCGCGGGTGTCTGGCGACCCGCTCAGGCTTGCGAAACGGCCGGCCGCGGCGACGTGTTTCGAGCTCGCTGGCCTTCTCCGCGCGGCTGGGCCCGCCCCTAGTCGGGGCAGACCCGCCCAGTCACTGGGCAGCGCGTGCGCCGTCATCCTGGACGACGGTGTGCCGATGCATCCGGGAGGCTCCGCGGGGCTGCTATAGCAGCCTCGGGAGGGTCGAAAATCGAAGCCGGAGCGGCGGACCACGGAAGCTCCACGGACGGTGAGGCGGGCTGTGGTTGGCCCCCCCTGACCGGGTGAGGGAGTGGCGCCCCGGGAGTGCCGCTCCGGCGACGTCTGTGGCCTCCAAGGTACCGTGACCGCGGTGCTCGCTCTCGCGGCCGTCTCACGACCCGCTCGAGACGAAAACTGGAGCGGACGGTGCGACGAACCGCGAGTGGGATGGTCTTCTCCGCGCGGCTGGGCCCGCCCCTAGTCGGGGCAGACCCGCCCAGTCACTGGGCAGCGCGTGCGCCGGCGTTCTGGACGACGGTGTGCTGGTGCATCCGGGAGGCTCCGCGGGGCTGCTATAGCAGCCTCGGGAGGGTCGAAAATCGAAGCCGAAGCGGCGGACCACGGAAGCTCCACGGACGGTGAGGCGGGCTGTGGTTGGCCCCCCCTGACCGGGTGAGGGAGTGGCGCCCCGGGAGTGCCGCTCCGGCGACGTCTGTGGCCTCCACGGTACCGTGACCGCGCCGGCCTCGCTCGGGAGGCTCTTTCGGAGCCGTCGGCCTCCGAAACCGTCGCGTTGCTGCGCCTGGACGGCTTCGATGCTCGCCAAACCCGTCGGCACCGTTCATATACACATGAATTGTGAACGAACGCGCATTTTTCTGATACTTTACTCGCATATGCCGAAATGTTAGTTTCGATCTAGTCCTCACGGACACAAAACAGAGGCCTCCTAGCACGGAGAAGCGACTAAGAGTCGCCGACGTGCGAGTAAAGTGTCAGAAAAATACGCCCGGAATCACAATTGATCCCGTCGACAAGGCGCCCCAATCGCGGAGGTCTGGCGCGGGCGTGGAGGCGAGCATCGACGCCTCGACGGTTGCTCTTCAGAGGCCGAAAACAGGCGCCTGAAAAAGGAGAGAACGCGAGACTGATCACGCGCGCGGAAAAGCCCGAGGGGCGAATCTAAAGTGCCGAGGCGCTTGCTAATCACCCCAGCTAGGGCCACGGAGGCGCTCGCGGCAGGTCTCCGCGCGCGCGCTGGCCGGTGGCAGCTGATCTCGGGCGGCGGGCGGCGGGAATGGGCTCGGGCGGCACCTTTTGCCCTCAAAAGTCGTTCGAGAGTACCGGGTCGCGGCGGGAACGCGCCCATCCGCTCGATGGGTGTCAGGAGTCGATCGCCTGCGCCACGAGCGAGCACGGGAGTCGTCGCGATGGGAGTCGTAGCGGCGTGGCGCTGGGCTTCGAGAGAGCGACGTGGGCGCGGCGGCGCGGGCGGCCGGTGGGGCGCGTGAGGTCCGCACCTTCGCGACGGGCAGGCTCGATACGGCCGCTGGCCGGGGCGGCCGCTCGACCGGCCGCCGCGGTCGTTCCGGCGGCGGCGTCGGCGTCGGCGTCGCGAGCGAACTGGCTCGCATTCGACGAGCGACCCTCTTCACAGAACCCGGACTAACCTGAAAATTCTCTTCTAGCACCAGCTGTCACGGCACTTCCCTTTGTGGCAAGGTGTTGTGGCCAAGCATGCTTGCCGCCCCCGCACTCCTCGCTTGGGTCAGCAGCACCGGCGAGGAGGGAGCTGGAGGCGGTCTCTCCGCGGGCCCGGGCGCCTTCGCCTTTAGGGCTGCAGGCCTCGGCCCGCTGCCAGGAGAGGACTGCTTCTGGTGGTGTGGCGCTCGAGACGGGCCCTGTCACGGCTTCTGCGGCGCCGGCCGCGCCTGCTGCGCGGCCAGCGACGCGCCGGCTGACAGTTGCCCAGCCGAGGTGCCGTGCACGGAGGGCATGCACTGCTGCGTGGCCGAGTTGTCGGAACCGCCGCCTCCGCCTCTGCCGCCGCCCTCGCCGGCGCCGCCCTCGCCGCCTTCGCCGGCGCCGCCACCGCCCACCGACTGCCTGTACTGGTGCGGCGGCCGCGACGGCCCTTGCCCGGGCTTTTGTGGCGAGGGTGGCGCGTGCTGCAAGACGACCTACACGTTCTGGGGCGGGCTCGGACAGGCGGCGGCCGGATGTCCGATAGAGTCGTGCGACGGCCAGCACTGCTGCACTCCTCGCGCCCCAGAGCCGCCCGCACCGTCGCCGCTACCGTCGCCCCCACAGCCCCTCCCTCCGCCGCCGCCGCCGCCGCCGCCGCCGCCGCCACCCTCCCCGCCGATGCCGCCGCCACCGTCGCAGCCACCGTCAACGCCACCGCCCGGGCCGCCGCCGCTACCCCCGCCGCCGCCACCGCCGCCGCCGCCACCACCTCCGCCGCCGCCACCCTCCCCGCCTATGCCGCCGCCACCGTCGCACCCTCCTTCCGCGCCACCGCCTGGCCCGCCGCCGCTACCGCCGCCGCCGCCGCCGCCGCCACCGCCACCGCCGCCGCCCCTGCCGCCTCTGCCACCCATGCCAGCGTCACCGTCGCAACCCCCTTCCGCGCCACCGCCTGGCCCGCCGCCGCTTCCGCCGCCGCCGCCGCCGCCGCCGCCTCCGCCGCCGCCGCCACAGCTGCTGACGCGGCCACATGTGGCGCCGGAGTGCGCACAGCCTCCGTCTGCGTGCCACGCGTTGTGCGTAGTCTTTCTCCCACTGGCAACGAACCTGGGGGTACTGCACCTAGAAGGCGGAGCCACCATCCTTGTTGTCGACCTAGCACCGTCGAGGA
>NW_005196511.1:0-1359 GCF_000372725.1 Emiliania huxleyi CCMP1516 | reverse complement strand
AGCGCGGCCAGAGCTTGTACAAAGCGACGGCAAGCAGGACCAGGCCTGCGACTGCGTAGATGCTCCACATACATGTGTGGGGTCGGGCTTGCTCGGGCCTCGGCGAAGAAGTCTCCTTGGCGCTTGGCTGCGTAACTAGTTTTCATAGTGAAAACCGGCGATTTCGAAGCGCCCGTGGCGGTTCGCGAGAAGGAGGGAGAGAGAGCGTTTAGGGGCTCACGGCAAGGACACCGACCGAGGGGGGGGTCGGTCGTCACACCTCCCGCCGCCGAGAGAGCGACCGACCGGAGGGGGGGTCCGGTCCGCCTCGGGGGCAGACCACCGACCGGCGGGGGGGTCCCCACGAACTAGGGGGGGTGGGTACAAAATGACGCTCGTATTACCAGGTTGCAACCTTAGTCTCGCACTGTGCTGTGAACGCTGCTGGTTGGCGTCGGTTGCGCAGCACCCCGTCCTCATCCAGGTTGTTGGTTGCTGCCCCAGGTCCCGCACTATGTAGTGCAATGCCCCGTTCCCTGGTCATGCTTGTTCGGGTACGGTCATGCTTGTTCGGGTCCCTGCCTGTCGTTCGCTCGGGCGCCTTGGGCGTCGGGGTGGCGAGCAGGGGACGCAGCTCTGAGCGCCCAGCGACGCGTGCCGGATGGAGTCCGGCCGCGGGTGACTAGGGAAGTTCGCTCAAGATGTGTGGCAGCCGCCTCGTTGGCTGAGTGTCTTGTCTTGTGGTTCTGTGTGTCGCTCCTGTGTGACCGTCATCACCCGTCCTGCGTCCACCCATACCGCGTTGGTGTCCCAGTCGTTGGTCGGACTGTGTTTCGCCTTCCCATCAATCAATCAATGCCTGTGTCCGTCCACGTCGCCCGTCGGCAAAGCCGACGACCTATGGTAATACAAGCCGCTGTGGTTGGGGAGGACGCGCCGCTCGATGCTGCGACGGCGCTGGCGATGCGGCTTCCTGCACGCGGTCGGTCCCGGTGGGCAGGCGTGGCCCACAGCTCTTCGGCTCGCTCCGCTCGCCGGCGAGTTGGTTGGTTGCTGGCAGCACCCCAGCACCGGACAAACGGCTCAAAACAAGAGGATCCTATTCACAGCTCATGCCATTTCCGGGTAAGCCGAGGCTCATCTGGGCCCGCGCGAGTGCGACCCTCCCTTGACGCCTGCGTGCCGTATCCGTATCGCTCCGTCCGCCAGCGCTGTCATGGAGAGCCACGACCCAGGCCAGATCCCTGGCCAGCCCAAGCCCAGACGGTTGATGGGCTTCGTGTACAACACAAAGGTGCGCCCTCCTTCCGCCACACCTCGGGCCGCACGGTGCGACACCCGGCGCGCCACGCATCGCAGGCGATGCTGATGTGGAGCATC
>NW_005196512.1:0-1359 GCF_000372725.1 Emiliania huxleyi CCMP1516 | reverse complement strand
CCACGGCATTCAAAGTGCAAGGCCCAGTGCGCGTGGGTGAGCGGTGTGTGTGTGTGTGTGTGTGTGTGTGTGTGTGTGTGTGTGTGTGTGTGTGTGTGTGTGTGTGTGTGTGTGTGTGTGTGTGTGTGTGTGTGTGTGTGTGTGTGTGTGTGTGTGTGTGTGTGTGTGTGTGTGTCACGTCACTGCATCCTCCGCCGGTTCCTCCCGTCGCCTCTTCTTTGTTCGAATGTTTTTCAATCCATCCTTCACGAAGCCCTCCCATGTAGCTAGCGTTCTTGGCGAATGTCTCGAAATGGCCAGCAGGCGCTGTCTGCTCGCGGTCTGTGCGGGCCGCTCGTCCTCCCCGCCCTTCTTTCGTCCTCCCGTCCCTCCCCTCCACCATGGCCTTCTCGGCACTTCTTTCTCCATCCGCCTCGCCCTGCCTTTTCGTATCGTGCCGTTCGCCCTCCATTCGGTGACCTCCATGGCTGTCCGCCCCCCTTTGGGTGGCGCTCTCGATACGGTTGCGTCAACCTCGACGTCGCTGTCGCCCTCCCCGTCCCCGCCGGCGTCCGTGCCTCGGTTCGCGTCATCGGTAGCGTCTCCGTTGTTCCCTCGTGCCCCGCCGTCGCCCTCTCTGCTCGGGCCGTTAGCGATTTCGCCCCTCCTGCGTGTCGCCCCTCCGTCCCCTCCCCTTTCTTCGTCGTCATCGTCGCTGTCGCGAAAGCCCTCCGGTCCCTCGATTCCCTCGCCTATCCCCTCCGCTGCGTCGTCCCAGTTTATATCCTCATCCTCTGCGCACGTCGCGTTGGCTTCCTCTCTCCCCCTTTCCTCCCTGCCCCTCTCGTTGTCAGTCGACTCGCATCGGTTGCCTCCATGAACGGCGGAGCTATTCTCGCGTCCACACCACACCTGACTCCAACGTGGACACGCCCATAGCTGGGGACACTAACTAGGTCACGGGCATGGCATCCCCTACAGAAGTTTTATCTCTGGGCCCCGAAAGGCATCGCTAGCAGCGTCGCTACGCATGCGCCCTCCCCTCCTGGGCCGCAAGCGCCTCACATCTCGACAGAGAGCGTAAGCTCTTGGTGTGCGACGAGACGAGTTTTTCGCCATCGCAGCGAGCAGAGCCACACTCGCCGCAGCAAGCAGCCGGAGGCGCATCGCCGAGGCACTGTGGCTGCGCCGCGGTCACACACACACACTCACGCCAGCACACACGGCTAGATATCGTCATTCCGCCCATGGTCGGAGTCAGAATCGGTTGGGTTCGCTTTCTAACAAGAAAAAGAAAACGAACGCCAAGGCACATAATCGCGACACGCCGCCAAAACCCCAAAGGCGTCTTCTCCATGTTGGCTGCCCTGTCTCTGTGCG
>NW_005196513.1:0-1359 GCF_000372725.1 Emiliania huxleyi CCMP1516 | reverse complement strand
CCTTGGACTGCTTCTTCTTCGCCATGTGGTCTGAAAAAGTGGCGCGTGTCCGTCTGCCTCGTTCGACAAAAGAATTTTGCCCACTTCGAAGCCGACCTGAGCAACGATATGACTTGGCGGCAAATGATCGCAGTGGGCGTCAGAAGAGTCGTCCTTGCGCGAGGAGAGCTCGATAAACTCGAGGGGCCAAAATATGCCGCGAGGAGGGCAGAGTTGCGCCGAAAGGCGGGAGCAGCCGCGAGAGCAATCTCTCTCTCTCTCTCTCTCTCTCTCTCTCTCTCTCTCTCTCTCTCTCTCTCTCTCTCTCTCTCTCTCTCTCTTGAAGCCACCGCTCTTCATACCGTTTATTCACGAGGCTTTGTTTGTTGACCCCAAGGAACCGTGGGCTCTTCTGTGAATCCCATCCCCAGGGCCTCCAGGGCTCGCACCTCAACCTCTCACAGACCAGCGCACAACGCCATATCAGCTATTTTCTTCTCAAAATAACAACGCTGTGAACAAACAGCGAAGTAGACGCCCTACAGTGGGTTGCGGGCATTAAGGAAACAGGATTCCGCGGCACGCACGCCGCCGTTTCTAAGCCTTTCCACAGCCCTCATCCACCCCACGCCGTGGTTTCTTAGTGTTAGACCTAAAGGTCGGCGCTTCGACCAACTAGGCCACTTTGAGCAAGGCCTCTTCGTCAAAGTCGAGGGGCCTTGCTCGAAACACCTCGAGAGTGCGGGTGAATGATTTCTTTTTCCAACTTGATGACAAGTCGTCGGCGTTGCCAAGGAGGAGGGGTCGGACTCTATCGCATGTCCCTCCGCCGTCAGTTCTCCCAGAACCCGCCGCCGCCGCTCCGCACGGGCTCGGAGACGGAGGAGCCGCTGGAGAAGGCGTCTCAATGGGCCCGCGCCCCGCACGAGTGGATCACGCAGCGGGTTGACATCGTGCGCGGCTTTGTCGCGAGCGACCTCTCCGACTATGTGATGCGCTTCTCGATGCTGCTGCTCGGCGCCTACACGCTCTACCTCGCGTGGTGCGAGTCCTGCAAGGCCGACTACCTCGCCTATCTCGCCGGCGTCGGCGAGGCGCTGCTCGACTTTGTGACGCTGACGCGCGGCTCCCTCGCGGGCGCGACGGTCGCGGTGTGCCTCTCCGTGTGGCTGCTGACCGTCCGGTGGATGCGCCGGCCGGCGCCCATCTACCTCATCGACTTCAAGACGTACCGGCACTGCGGCGTCGACGGCGGCGACCGCGACTCCACGGCGGGCGTGCCGGCGTCGCAGGAGCGCTTTATGGCCGAGTCGCGGGCCGCGCTCAACCGGTTCGGCGAGCCGTGCTTCACGGAGAAGTCGATCGAGTTCCAGGAGAAAA
>NW_005196514.1:0-1359 GCF_000372725.1 Emiliania huxleyi CCMP1516 | reverse complement strand
CAGCTGCTCACTTGAGGGGACGAGGCCAGCATTAGCAGTAGTGTCGCTAGCTTAGCGGTGGGATATGCACGCGCCAACGCCCGTCCAGGACGGACGGAGGCGTTAGGACAACGCAACCCTAACCCGTAGCCAAATTGGCACTCGGGCGTGTGCGCGCGTAGACACTACTCTCCTTGCTGTGTGTCCCTACGGCATATTAATGCCGATAAATGCCTCAAGAGCCGAGTGTGGGCCGGAAAGCCCAGCACTCTCTCGCCAGGAAGCATCGCAACACAAAGAGCTACAGGGACTTCGAACTTTCCTGGAATCTGGAACGTCAAAGGACACTTTCAGCTCTTGCCTGACTGACAGCAGCAGCGGGACAGCAGCAGCGGGACGGGACCGCCCGCCCACCGCTTCCCTGAGCTCCAATACACTTGCTCTTGCTTGCCGATTTTGTTACGCTCCTTGGCTTCGGCGATGCCGATGGCTCTGGCAGAGAGAGAGATTTTTAGCAATACCAAACAACTCTAACACTCACACTTGTTCTCTGGCAGCGACAGCGACGACTCGTAGAGGCGCGTATTGGTTGGCTCGGAGGGAGCAGGGCCCGTCCGTATTAATCCCTTTTGTTGGCCACGCTGTCGGCCTTGATGGAAGAGAGACCCATGGCGTGCACTTTCCGCTGGGTGCCGTACCGGTCCGACGCGCGCATGGGTCTCAACCACCAGATGTCCAGCCTCTCATGCGCGATGAACGAGGCGGCGGCGCTAGGAAGGAGTTTTGTGCTCCCGGCTGAAATATGCACCGCGGCGGGCCACAACAGCGGCGGCGCGTGCATCCCCTTTGACGAGCTCTTCGACGTCGCGCTGCTGAGCAGCTTCGTGCCCGTCCGGCTCGCCAACGCGACGGGTGATCCGGGTTCTGGTGTGACGCTGCGCGCCGGGTGCAACGCGGCGTGTGCGAGGGCCGAGTACCCCTGCTCTTCACACCCGAACCTGCAGCGGCGGCAGTCCGGCTTCTGGTACTCGGCCTGCCTGCGCAACACCGTCGACACGGAGCCGCTCGCCCGCATCGCCCAGGCGCGGCTTGCGATGCCAGCGCCCTACACGGGCGCCACGGCCCCGTCGCTCGCGCTGCTGCGCAGCGGCCTCTTCTACAGCGGTCCGATCAAGGCGGCGGCGCGCGAGATCCGGCGGCGCATCGGCGGGCCGTACAGCGCGCTCCACCTGCGCCGCTCGGACAAGCTGGCCGAGTGCCACCCCGCGCCGCGGTGCGTCGCGCAGCGAAACGCGTCGACGCAGCCGCCGAGCGTGCTGCAGGCGATGAGGCGCTTCGTGCCGCGAGGCGCCACGCTCTATGTCGGCTCGACCGAGGCTG
>NW_005196515.1:0-1359 GCF_000372725.1 Emiliania huxleyi CCMP1516 | reverse complement strand
ATGCAATACGCACAAAACTGGCCGCTCATAAAGCACTACTCATTTGCCGAGGCCACGCGGCGCCCCTCCACAGCCAGCCTACCCTCCTATCGCGCCACTCGAAGCCCCGCGGCCGCCTCTCGCCTACCGCGCTGCCCTCGCCTGCCACCGCACCGCCCGCGCTCCAGCCTAACCAGCTCTGCATCTCGCAACACACACTTGACAGGGACAGACCAGGCGCAGGAAAAGGGAGCGGGGCCCGAATCCAAGGGACCACCCCGTCGGGCGGAGGAGCTGTGAACTCAGGTCCAGCAGGAAGGCTGCTGGCTCCTGACTCATCCCCCAAATCCCCCACACCTTGGCGGCCTGAAACCTTACCATTCCGACACCTCACACACACCCCTCCCCTAGGGCTAAGCAGTGCGCGAGCCCACCCGACTTCAGGCGAGACGTTGACCACTCCTTTGGAACAGTTCTGTCAGTGGCTGCACTAGACGCCCACAGAGGCGCGCGGCGCGGGCAGATGACTAGGGGAGAAAAAGCGGAGAACCTAGCTCGCTGGGAGATGTGCGCAACCTAAAGACGGGAATAGGGGAGAAGTGTCAGTGTGAGGGGAGGGCGTAGGCTGGCGTTTTTGCCTTTGAAAACTGAACAGTTTTTTTTTTCAAAGTGCAAGGCAGAAAGAGAGTGAAATGAAAAATGTAATCGTTACATACTCCTATCTCAAAGCTCACTGTCACAAGGCGGGGCAGCCCCTCGCCATGGGCGGCAACAACACGGACCCCTCCACCTCTGCCCCGTCGCTCTGCCGCGTGGAGCGGAAATGGCCGCACTCGCTGACGACCACGCGGTGGACGGCCCCCACGAATGTGACGAGGAGCGCCTTGTCCGCCTCCGCCTCCGAGAAGGACTTTGACGAGGGCGGCTCGGGGGTGTACTCCCCG
Source organism: Emiliania huxleyi CCMP1516 (assembly GCF_000372725.1). Taxonomy (NCBI): domain Eukaryota; phylum Haptophyta; order Isochrysidales; family Noelaerhabdaceae; genus Emiliania; species Emiliania huxleyi. The sequence goes on along the minus strand of NW_005196515.1, from coordinate 436 downwards.
AAGCCCCACGGAGTAGACAGCAAGCCGCCGCCTGCTCACAGCTGCAGCCGTGAAGACCGTCAAGTCACGGGCAGCGCCGTCGCGGAGGAGGGCCGGGCCGCCAAGGAAGGCCATCGGCGGAACGCCTGCCCACGCCCAGGGCCCCCTGCCGCTCACCTTGAGGACGGCTGGGTGGGAGGCGTGCCCCGGGTCTGCCCAGCCTTGCGCGCGACGCGCGGCTGCCTGCGGGTCGGGGTAGGGTTAGGGCTAGGGTTGGGTTAGGGTTAGGTTTAGGGACAGGGCAAGGGGTAGGGTCAGAAGGCTGCCTGCGGGGCGAGGCAGGGTTAGGGCTAGGGTTGGGTTAGGGTTAGTATATAGGGATAGGGATAGGGTCAGGGGTAGGAGTAGGGTTAGGGCGAGGGTTGGGGTTGGGGTTAGTTTAGCTCGGCTGCCTGCG
>NW_005196516.1:0-1359 GCF_000372725.1 Emiliania huxleyi CCMP1516 | reverse complement strand
CAGCGGCGGAGAAGGAGGAGGTGGAAGTGGAGGTTGCAGCGGAGGCCGGGGCGGAGGCAGCGGATCAGCGCAGAAGTCGCATGTGAAATCGCAAACGCCCGGGAACGTGCACGAAGGGCACATCACGGCGGCGCAGAGGGCGACGTGGGTCTTGCAGTACGCCGCTCCCGCCACCTCCGTGCAGGGGGCCGACGACATGGGAACCTGTGTAGAGTGGATGCAAGTCGACGGCGACTAACTTTGGCAAGCTGCCCGCCGTTGACGTACATAAAGAAGTGCGCACCCGACAATAGGACCGCCGCAAGCGGCGTGGCGTGGGGCGGTTGAGCATCCCTCCGGGGGCCCCTCTGCGCCGGGGAGGCGTTGTTGGAGGCTAGGACGCATCCGTCGCCCTCTTTCAAACTCGGGGCCCACTCCGCTGCGCTCCGACCCGAATTTGGAGGGCCATGTCCCATGAAGTTTAAGGTGTTGCTGCGCAAAAGGGGCGGGGCGCGGGCGCGCGCGGCAGGCCGAGAGCTCTTTTTGGAGATCAGACCTTTCGATGGTTCATGCTTTCTATGTCTATCTATCATGCTTCATGACACGACACGCGGTTTGGCCTTTGTGTGTTTTTCTTCATATTCTATATCCTTTTCGAAGCGAGTTTCAGCGATTTTTAGCCAGAATATAAAGAATATGCGAGAATATAGACCCTATTTGGAGCTATAATCTTGCCATATTCGAGAATATAGACACTATTTTGGACAAGAATACGGAAAGAATACGCAAAAAGAATAGTCTATGCAGAGAAAAGCGCACAAAGGCCAACACGCGGTGGTGGGAGCTGGTGGAGCTGTTGTCAGCTGATCGATCCAAGCGGGTGGGGAGTGGGGGGCATGGCTGGGCAGGTGATGGCTGGCGGGACTGCGAGGCCGGCGGCAGCGGAAGGAGAGGCTGGGCACGAGCCAGGAACAGGCTGGCCAGGTCCGCAGGTGGCTGCGCTCGGGCGAGGCGCGCGCGCGCATGGCAGGCCGAGCAGGCAGGCTCGGCATATGTGGTGCGCCCCCGATGTCGCGATGCGGTCCCGCTTTCCCGCGACCATTTCGTCCGTCCAATCGAAGGAAGCGCCGGATCGCCCACGGTTTAGCGTTTGCCAAACTTGAACCGACGTTCTTCTGAGCTCAATTTCCGTGGATTTTGCACGGTATTCGGATGAGATTTTTTCGCGCTATTTTGGTCGTGACTCGTGTGGGTGTGTATTCCGGGATTAGTCAATGGTACCGCGTCGGCGACGCGGGCGCCCGTTGCGGCGCAGAGCCCTGAGCCACCCTTATGTCTTGCGCGGTCCGCAAAAATGATGCGACCTCTCGCGCACTGGCA
>NW_005196517.1:3774-22193 GCF_000372725.1 Emiliania huxleyi CCMP1516 | reverse complement strand
CGAGACGACCACGCGCCTTAGGCGGCGGCGGAGACAGCCGCCCGCCCGCTTAGCCGCCCACGAGGCGGCACACGAGACGAGGCTCGAGTAGACGAAGAGCGAGACGGGCTTACTCGAGGCGGCGGCAGAGACAGCCGCCCGCCACGCCACCCCGCCCACGAGGCGGCACACGAGACGAGGCTCGAGTAGACGAAGAGCGAGACGAGGCGCACTCGAGGCGGCGGCAGAGACAGCCGCCCGCCCGCCACGCCGCCCACGAGGCGGCACACGAGACGAGGCTCGAGTAGACGAAGAGCGAGACGAGGCGCACTCGAGGCGGCGGCAGAGACAGCCGCCCGCCCGCCACGCCGCCCACGAGGCGGCACACGAGACGAGGCTCGAGTAGACGAAGAGCGAGACGAGGCTCACTCGAGGCGGCGGCAGAGACAGCCGCCCGCCCGCCACGCCGCCCACGAGGCGGCACACGAGACGAGGCTCGAGTAGACGAAGAGCGAGACGAGGCGCACTCGAGGCGGCGGCAGAGACAGCCGCCCGCCCGCTACGCCGCCCACGAGGCGGCACACGAGACAAGGCTCGAGTAGACAAAGAGCGAGACGAGGCGCACTCGAGGCGGAGGCAGAGACAGCCGCCCGCCCGCCACGCCGCCCACGAGGCGGCACACGAGACGAGGCTCGAGTAGACGAAGAGCGAGACGAGGCTCACTCGAGGCGGCGGCGGAGACAGCCGCCCGCCCGCCACGCCGCCCACGAGGCGGCACACGAGACGAGGCTCGAGTAGACGAAGAGCGAGACGAGGCGCACTCGAGGCGGCGGCAGAGACAGCCGCCCGCCCGCTACGCCGCCCACAAGGCGGCACACGAGACGAGGCTCGAGTAGACAAAGAGCGAGACGAGGCGCACTCGAGGCGGAGGCAGAGACAGCCGCCCGCCCGCCGCCCCGCCCACGAGGCGGCACACGAGACGAGGCTCGAGTAGACGAAGAGCGAGACGAGGCTCACTCGAGGCGGCAGCAGAGACAGCCGCCCGCCCGCCACGCCGCCCATGAGGTGGCACACGAGGGGCTCGAGTAGACGAAGAGCGAGACGAGGCTCACTCGAGGCGGCGGCAGAGACAGCCGCGCGCCACGCCACCCCGCCCACGAGGCGGCACACGAGACGAGGCTCGAGTAGACGAAGAGCGAGACGGGCTTACTCGAGGCGGCGGCAGAGACAGCCGCCCGCCTGCCACGCCGCCCACGAGGCGGCACACGAGACGAGGCTCGAGTAGACGAAGAGCGAGACGAGGCTCACTCGAGGCGGCGGCAGAGACAGCCGCCCGCCCGCCACGCCGCCCACGAGGCGGCACACGAGACGAGGCTCGAGTAGACAAAGAGCGAGACGAGGCGCACTCGACGCGGCGGCAGAGACAGCCGCCCGCCCGCCACGCCGCCCACGAGGCGGCACACGAGACGAGGCTCGAGTAGACGAAGAGCGAGACGAGGCGCACTCGAGGCGGCGGCGGAGACAGCCGCCCGCCCGCCACGCCGCCCACGAGGCGGCACACGAGACGAGGCTCGAGTAGACGAAGAGCGAGACGAGGCGCACTCGAGGCGGCGGCAGAGACAGCCGCCCGCCCGCTACGCCGCCCACGAGGCGGCACACGAGACGAGGCTCGAGTAGACAAAGAGCGAGACGAGGCGCACTCGAGGCGGAGGCAGAGACAGCCGCCCGCCCGCCACGCCGCCCACGAGGCGGCACACGAGACGAGGCTCGAGTAGACGAAGAGCGAGACGAGGCTCACTCGAGGCGGCGGCGGAGACAGCCGCCCGCCCGCCACGCCGCCCACGAGGCGGCACACGAGACGAGGCTCGAGTAGACGAAGAGCGAGACGAGGCTCACTCGAGGCGGCGGCAGAGACAGCCGCCATCCACGCCACGCCGCCCACGAGGCGGCACACGAGACGAGGCTCGAGTAGACGAAGAGCGAGACGAGGCTCACTCGAGGCGGCGGCAGAGACAGCCGCCCGCCACGCCACGCCGCCCACGAGGCGGCACACGAGACGAGGCTCGAGTAGACGAAGAGCGAGACGAGGCTCACTCGAGGCGGCGGCAGAGACAGCCGCCCGCCACGCCGCCCACGAGGCGGCACACGAGACGAGGCTCGAGTAGACGAGGAGCGAGACGAGGCTCACTCGAGGCGGCGGCAGAGGCAGCCGCCCGCCACGCCACGCCGCCCACGAGGGCGGCACACGAGACGAGGCTCGAGTAGACGAAGAGCGAGACGAGGCTCACTCGAGGCGGCGGCGGAGACAGCCGCCATCCACGCCACGCCGCCCACGAGGCGGCACACGAGACGAGGCTCGAGTAGACGAAGAGCGAGACGAGGCTCACTCGAGGCGGCGGCGGAGACAGCCGCCCGAGACGAGGCTCACTCGAGGCGGCGGCGGAGACAGCCGCCCGAGACGAGGCGCACTCGAGGCAGAGGCAGAGACAGCCGCCCGCCCGCCACTCCGCCCACGAGGCGGCACACGAGACGAGGCTCGAGTAGACGAAGAGCGAGACGAGGCTCACTCGAGGCGGCGGCAGAGACAGCCGCCCGCCCGCCATGCCGCCCACGAGGCGGCACACGAGACGAGGCTCGAGTAGACGAAGAGCGAGACGAGGCTCACTCGAGGCGGAGGCAGAGACAGCCGCCCGCCCGCTACGCCGCCCACGAGGTGGCACACGAGACGAGGCTCGAGTACACAAAGCGCGAGACAAGGCGCACTCGAGGCGGAGGCAGAGACAGCCGCCCGCCCGCCACCCCGCCCACGAGGCGGCACACGAGACGAGGCAAGAGTAGACAAAGAGCGACACGAGGCTCACTCGAGGCGGCGGCAGAGACAGCCGCCGGCCACGCCACGCCGCCCACAAGGCGGCACACGAGACGTGGCTCGAGTAGACAAAGAGCGAGACAAGGCGCACTCGAGGCGGCGGCAGAGACAGCCGCCCGCCCGCCACGCCGCCCACGAGGCGGCACACGAGACGAGGCTCGAGTAGACGAAGAGCGACACGAGGCTCACTCGAGGCGGAGGCAGAGACAGCCGCCCGCCACGCCACCCCGCCCATAAGGCGGCACACGAGACGAGGCTCGAGTAGACGAAGAGCGAGACGAGACGCACTCGAGGCGGCGGCAGAGACAGCCGCCCGCCCGCCACGCCGCCCACGAGGCGGCACACGAGACGAGGCTCGAGTAGACGAAGAGCGAGACGAGGCTCACTCGAGGCCGCGGCAGAGACAGCCGCCCGCCCGCCACGCCGCCCACGAGGCGGCACACGAGACAAGGCTCGAGTAGACAAAGAGCGAGACGAGGCGCACTCGAGGCGGAGGCAGAGACAGCCGCCCGCCCGCTACGCCGCCCACGAGGTGGCACACGAGACGAGGCTCGAGTACACAAAGAGCGAGACAAGGCGCACTCGAGGCGGAGGCAGAGACAGCCGCCCGCCCGCCACCCCGCCCACGAGGCGGCACACGAGACGAGGCTCGAGTAGACAAAGAGCGAGACGAGGCGCACTCGAGGCGGCGGCAGAGACAGCCGCCCGCCCGCCACGCCGCCCACGAGGCGGCACACGAGACGAGGCTCGAGTAGACGAAGAGCGAGACGAGGCTCACTCGAGGCGGCGGCGGAGACAGCCGCCCGCCCGCCACGCCGCCCACGAGGCGGCACACGAGACGAGGCTCGAGTAGACGAAGAGCGAGACGAGGCGCACTCGAGGCGGCGGCAGAGACAGCCGCCCGCCCGCTACGCCGCCCACGAGGCGGCACACGAGACGAGGCTCGAGTAGACAAAGAGCGAGACGAGGCGCACTCGAGGCGGAGGCAGAGACAGCCGCCCGCTCGCCACCCCGCCCACGAGGCGGCACACGAGACGAGGCTCGAGTAGACAAAGAGCGAGACGAGGCGCACTCGAGGCGGCGGCAGAGACAGCCGCCCGCCCGCCACGCCGCCCACGAGGCGGCACACAAGACGAGGCTCGAGTAGACGAAGAGCGAGACGAGGCGCACTCGAGGCGGCGTCGGAGGCAGCCGCCCGCCCGCCACGCCGCCCACGAGGCGGCACACGAGACGAGGCTCGAGTAGACGAAGAGCGAGACGAGGCGCACTCGAGGCGGCGGCAGAGACAGCCGCCCGCCCGCCACGCCGCCCATGAGGCGGCACACGAGACGAGGCTCGAGTAGACAAAGAGCGACACGAGGCTCACTCGAGGCGGCGGCAGAGACAGCCGCCGGCCACGCCACGCCGCCCACAAGGCGGCACACGAGACGAGGCTCGAGTAGACGAATAGCGACACGAGGCTCACACGAGGCGGCGGCAGAGACAGCCGCCCGCCCGCCACGCCGCCCACGAGGCGGCACACGAGGCGAGGCTCGAGTAGACGAAGAGCGAGACGAGGCTCACTCGAGGCGGCGGCAGAGACAGCCGCCCGCCACGCCACCCCGCCCACGAGGCGGCACACGAGACGAGGCTCGAGTAGACAAAGAGCGAGACGAGGCTCACTCGAGGCGGCGGCAGAGACAGCCGCCCGCGCGCTACGCCGCCCACAATGCGGCACACGAGACGAGGCTCGAGTAGACTCAGAGCGAGACGAGGCTCACTCGAGGCGGCGGCAGAGACAGCCGCCGGCCACGCCACGCCGCCCACGAGGCGGCACACGAGACGAGGCTCGAGTAGACGAAGAGCGAGACGAGGCTCACTCGAGGCGGCAGCAGAGACAGCCGCCCGCCCGCCACGCCGCCCACGAGGCGGCACACGAGACGAGGCTCGAGTAGACGAAGAGCGAGACGAGGCTCACTCGAGGCGGCGGCAGAGACAGTCGCCCGCCCGCCACGCCGCCCACGAGGCGGCACACAAAAGGTAAGTGTACGCGGAGCAGCTGAGTAGATACAGCGAATCCTTTGTGTTCACACCTGCAAGAGCAGGTCGGTCCAGATGTCGGGGTAGCGCAGCTGTGAGCGCTGTCAGAGCGGTGTTTCGACACCGATATCGTTCAAGGAGAACGCTGATTCAAAATCCGCTGTTCACACTTCACAGGTAAGTGTAAGTGGAGCAGCTGAGTAGATATAGCGAATCCTTTGTGTTCACACCTGCAAGAGCAGGTGTGAACCGATTTCGGCCTTAGCGGCGGTATATGCCAAACACATACTATGGCTGAGGTGCCGCCGGCCGTGGGTCGGCGGACGAGCGCCTTCAATGCGGCTTGCCTCGCTGTTGGGGCCATCGGGCTGTCCATCAGCGCGTTTGCATATCGCGACAAGCTGGCCGCCTCATGCGGTGCTGCGCAAGATGCGCTCACAGAGCACGGTGAGAATCTTCTGATCTACCTGAGTGAGGTGGCGGACACCGTGTTCCAGAAGATTCACCAGCAGTTTGCGTTTGCGTCGCCCAACGAGGTGCTCGAGGGCCGCGTGCGCCAGACCCTCACGCGCAAGACGCCGCCAGCCAACAAGCAAACCCGGCCGCGGGACGAAGACGGAAACTGGGAGAATGACCCAATGCACGATGGGGTGCAGCACCGCGCGCGGCGCACGCGTCACTCCAGCCCGGAGCCAGCCGAGTCGCCCGCCGCATCCGCGTCCGTGGCTGTGGCTTCGCTAGCTTCCTCACTTGCCTCGCGACCGGGCGCGGGCGCAACCATCGGCTCCGAGTCGGCATTGCAGTTCGATGCTGCCATGGAAGAGGGCGTCCCTGCCCGTGACCTCGGAAGTGGGGCTGCCGGCGAATGGCCCTGAGCGCACGCTTGCCCAGCGCTTCCAGTCCGATCCGGCCGGTCTCATCGGCGCAACGCTCAAGAGCACGTGGGTCGACGAGACATACATGTGCGAAGTGGACATGATCCGCAAGTGCGGCGACAAGTACCTCGCTGGCGTGGTGTACGAGGCGGACGGCGTCTACCAATGGGAGAAGATCGGCTTGCCGCCCTACAACCACACGCTCGTGTCGGAGCCCAAGGAGAAGTGGCTACGCAACGGCAGCGAGTATGTCGACGCGAAAGTGCTCATCAAGCACGAGAGCAACTTCTACCTCGGGGTGGTGATGGCGTGGCTGCCTCCGTCGGCAGGTGACGACACCACGCTTTACAAGGTGTACCACGAGGGGGATGGCGACTACGAGGACCTCGACCACGACGAGCTCATGCACGCGATCGCATTGTACAAGGAGCGCATGTAAGCGCTATTGACGGCAAGCTGTGGCATGCGGACCATGCGATTACCGCTGGCGCACTGCCGAGCGCGACGCTGCCAGACGTGTCGCACTTTAGGTTCCTGCGTCCTCCGCTCGGCGGCATCGTTGGGAGGTAGGGCAGATAGTCTGATAGACTCTCTCTTGATAGTCACCGTGCTGGGGACGAGGATGGAGGCTGCGCTAGCTAAGTTGTTGACTCAGTGACTCTTCATCACTGCTCTAAGTTCGTTTCAACTTCTGAACGATGGCCGTCCAGCCGCATCCTTAACTCCGCGGCGCTCCCATCGGCGCGGCCGCGCCCTTCGACCACGCGCTTGGGGCTTGGTGCCAATGCCAACTGAGAGCTGTAGGGGTCGGGACGCGGGAGATTTGGTGTCGGCCCAGAAAGCAGAATAGCCCGTGTGCAGTGTGCACGCCTGTTTGCTCTCCACGCATCCATGCTTAGAACACACGAGCAGCGCCACGACTCACAAAAGAACGTCCAAGCGCACTTGCGATCTCTACTTACTCTGCATACTCTTAGCAGTTTTCTTGGATCTTATCGTCCTGTGGTGGCGCGCGCAAGGTCTCACCGCCGCCTCTCTCAGCACGCGGTGGCGCAGGCCGCGGTCGGGGCGGTCTGGATCACGCATGACACGGCGCAGGCGTCGCGGGTGGCCACCCGCATTGTGGAGTTCCAGTTAGTGGCCTGCGATGCTCTATGCTGACCGCGCCCACGGCTCTACTACGGTTCATCCTCGTCGAACTACTTTTCGCGCTGAATCACGCTCTCCTCTCCAGTGCTACTTGTGTAAACGACGCCGCGCCGCCGCGGCCCAAAGCAGGCGACGCCACACCACGCGATCGTGTCCCACGAACCTTAGCGCCGTGGTGCCGTCGTTGACTTGCGGCGTGCTCTGCGTGTGTCTCTGCGTGAGAGCGCGGGTTGATGTGCACTTCCATCTATGAGCAAGCCGCCTCCGCCATCGCTGTGACCTCGCGTGCGCAGGGCGGGCTCGCGGCCGCCGGCCCGGCGGCGGTGTGTGGGGGCCTCGCCCCAGAGGCGCTCGGGCAGCACCTCGTGGCGCGCGTAACCCTCGGGCTGGAGCAGCTCCCGCTTCCCCAGGAGTGCCGCACAGAGGTTCCCCCGGCGGTGATGGCGTTGTACGACGCGTGCGCGGCGGCGACGGCGAAGCGCTCGGCACCAAAGGCCATAGGTCGACTTCGCACAGGATCTCACGACGTGATCAAGACCATAAACGGCGAAGCCCCGATGGACCTTAATGGCACTCAAGGCGGCTTTCGCCGACTACATCCAGTTCGCCATTACGTGCCTGCCAGCGGCGACGGGTGCGGCGACTGGCGAGGTGACAGCGATGCCAAGGGCGGCGGTGGGAATGTATGAGGGGGAGCGCAACGTGGCAGGTGAGAGGGACGGGCGCGGCGTCCTCTGCGCTCTGGCATGCCAGCGGCAGCATCTACGATGGCGAGTTCAAGGTGAGCAGGAGGGGCATCGTTTGATTACATGTACATGTAGGAGAGCTTGAAGGGGGGCGGTCACACACGATGTGTTGGGCGAGCCGCCCACTTCAAACGCACGCTCTCCGCGCCCGTGCGCGCCGCTCGCGCTCGCCCCGCGGAAAGACTCTTTGGACTTTGGCAAAGACTCCTCCCGCCGCGAGGCCGAGGGGAAGGGGTGGGCGCCCGCCGCCCCGCGGTCCGCGCACCGCGGAGGCCCCACGGGCCACGGCAGCGGCCGCCCGCCGCCGCCGTGATGCCTTAGTGTAGTGGGGGAAATGGTCATTTTTGAATGAATGCCTCTCGCACTGCGCACGGGCATTTGCCCCGGACGCGTCAGCATGTACCATGGGCGGATCCGTGGCAGCGCAGGAGGAGCCAACGCGGGGGCGGACTCGCCCGTTATCGGCCGCGTTGGCCGGGCCTGGAGGCATGTTGATGGCGTGCGCGTGGCCCGCCGCGCCGGAGAGGGAGCGGACCGAGCCGAGGGAGGAGGTGCGCGAGAGGCGGCTCGGCTGCCTGTGCAGGACGGGGTCGAGAAGAGTTGGCGGCAAGGCTCCGAGGGAAGGGGAGGGAGGGGGGGGGGCAGGGGCGGCGCGGTGTGTCAAGAGAGCGGCGGCGGCCGCCAGGGAAGGAGGAGGGAGAGGGGGAGGGGAGGCGAGCGGGAAGGGCCGAGCAGGGAGGAGCAGAGACGGCGACAGACGCAAGCAGGCGGCGCAGGGGAGGCTCGTCTACCGTGGGCTCTGGCCGCGGCTGTCGCCCCAAGAGCTCGGCCCAAAGGGCGAGCAGAGGGAGCGGAGGTCCGAGATTGACTTGGACACCTGGAGTGGGGCAGGGGGGGGCGTGGGGGGGCGGTGAGGCGAGCCTTTTTTTAGCTTTGCGGCGGCGGCGGGAGGGGAGGTAGCAAGGACGGCGGCGGGAGGGGAGAGGACAGGGTCAAGGCAGGAGCGAGCCGGGAGGAGGGGGAGAGGAGAGAGGCAGCAGGGAAGGCGAAGGAGCAGGAGAGGCGAGGGAGGCAGCAGAGGGGGCGAGGGAGGCAGCAGGGGGGGCGAGGGAGGCAGCAGGGAGGGCGAGGGAGGCAGCAGGGGGGGCGAGAGAGGCAGGCTCAGGGCGAGAGACGGGCTGAGGCGAGGCGGTGCGGTCGCACCCATAGGAGGGAGAAACGCGACTCGCAGCGAGAGAGCGAGACGGCGGAGCCGCCTCGGCTGGAGGGAGGCCGCGACACCCCCTTGCGCTGCGGCACCATCTCGGTCAGCTTGAGGCTCGACAGCTCCTGCTCCTGCTCCTGCTCCTCCGATTTGTCGCAGGCTAAGGCTGCGCCGCGTCGGCGGGCGCCGCTGGCGGAGCTGGCGTGGCGCTTGGCCGGCGGGGGCGGGGAGAAGAAGCGGCGCTTCTTCTCCTGCCGCCCCTCCATGCACTGCTCCAGCGCCTCGTGCGACGGAATCGCGGCGAGGGAAATAAAGTTGAGGTGCTCCGCCGACTCGGCGTGGTGCCTCCTCGCCTCGCGCACGCTGTAGCGTGCGTCGCGCCCATGCACTCTTGGCGGTGCCATGAGGCCCATGCCACCACGCCTTAGCCTCAGCGGCGACGGTAAGGCGAGGGGCCCACCTGGGTTTGCACCTACTGCGTTTGCGACGAGAGACGCCATGCCATCGCCGTTGCTGGGCCGGCGAGGAGACCGGCGGACGGCGGCGTGGAGATCGGCCGTTGGAGGCCCCTTTGGGCTGTCGAAGGGCGGCATGCGCAGCCGCGGAGGGCCGCCGTGCCTGGGTTCGTGCGAGCCGCACCGACTCGTTGATTGTGTCTGAACCGACGTGGGCTGTTGCTCGCTCTCGGTTGGAGATAGAGCTCTACCCGGGAGCTCTACAGGAATTCCTGTTTCCAGAAATTGATCCCGACTCACAATCGGCACGAAATTAGGGCAATTTTTTCCGTTGCTGGTAGCCCCCCCAAAACAGGCGCGCGCAGCGCGCCCAGGGGCGCCGCAGGAGGCGCCCCAAGCGGCGCGGAGCGCCGCCGCAGGCGGCGGACAGCAGGAGCGCGAAATAAAACGCCATTTTGGTTCCGCGGTTTTGCCAGTAACATTGAAATCCGGTACATCGATCCCGAAGGCGAGGTCGCGTACTACCACGAGCCACACGAGGCGGGGGGGCCCAACTACGCGGTGCTCGGTCCTACCGGCTTTGGCGATCGCGGCACTTTCTACGGTTGGCTCAAGGACACCCTCGGTTGGGTCACCTCGCCTGCGCGCCCGCTCTCGCCTGCGCCGGTCGCGTCGCACTTTGCCTCGGCCGACGCGTTTCGCGCAGAGCAAGCGCGATGGTTTCACGACCATGGCGACGGCTGCGAGCTACAGGGCTCGCGAGCCGATCAGAACAGGCTCTTCGATCGGCTGCGCGATAAGCTCCTTGGCTATCGACGCCACCGCGCATCGGCTGCGCGATAAGCTCCTTGGCTATCGACGCCACCGCGCGAATCCGTCGGGAACGACACGCGCGGACATGCGAGCTCGCAAGTCCACTGTCCAGTTCGATCCACAAGAGGCGGAGAGTGTGAGCGCCACTTACTAGGCTAGACACCCTTGCAGGTGTGCGCAGATGTGTGTTCGTTGCATGCACAGCAAAACTACGAGGAGATGGTATCGGGGCTCGTCACGAGTAGAGCCGTACCCAGGGGGAACTCGGGTGACGGGTGTCGGGACAGGTCATGCAAAATAAATCTCAGAATAAGCGATCGGTTCTCTATCGTCGATGTGCCAAAGTCAGCGCTGCAGAGCTGCGAGAAGCGATGGGCGCCCCTCTAAACGCCCATAGCGCCACCGCCTCGCTTGCCCGAGCCGCTCCGACTGGAGGGCGCTGCGCTCGCCCGGCATCGAGCCGGTGCACCACCCGCCCCCAAACGCGGTCCTGGACCTCCTCACGGCCTCCCGCCCGCCGCGCCGCCGCCACCTTCCTTGGCTTTGGTTTCACAACCCGTTTGGTCCTCGCTCTGGTACGGCTCACCAGATGCGACAGGAGGGCTAACATACGGAATAAGACTGCCAAGAGGGTGCTCTAGGCCGCGAAGAGACCACGCGGTCTCCCTACTCATGCGCGGCTAGCAGGAGTGTGCCGAAAATGAGTATCTGGCCCAGCCGACGGGTAACACAGGTCATGAGTGAGGCCACGCCAGCTGCCTCTGGTGCTCCGTGTGATCGGTGGGTTTACTTGTTTCAAGCAGGCGCCTCCATACCCCATGTATCGTAGTCTTTGTTAGTATCGAGGTCTCGTGAGTTTTGGCACTGATAAATTCGCCCGACTCGCGGCGCGCCGAGCCAGGCCACGGCGCTCGGCCTGCTGAGAGAAGCCCTTCCCCGACGGCAGTGACAATTTACCCGGGAGACAGCCGCCCGCCCGCCACGCCGCCCACAAGGCGGCACACGAGACGAGGCTCGAGTAGACAAAGAGCGAGACGAGGCTCACTCGAGGCGGCGGCAGAGACAGCCGCCCGCCCGCCACACCGCCCACAAGGCGGCAAACGAGACGAGGCTCGCGAGTAGACGAAGAGCGAGACGAGGCTCACTCGAGGCGGCGGCAGAGACAGCCGCCCGCCACGCCACCCCGCCCACGAGGCGGCACACGAGACGAGGCTCGAGTAGACGAAGAGCGAGACGAGGCTCACTCGAGGCGGCGGCAGAGACAGCCGCCCGCCATGCCACGCCGCCCACGAGGCGGCACACGAGACGAGGCTCGAGTAGACGAAGAGCGAGACGAGGCGCACTCGAGGCGGCGGCAGAGACAGCCGCCCGCCCGCCACGCCGCCCATGAGGCGGCACACGAGACGAGGCTCGAGTAGACGAAGAAAAAGACGAGGCTCACTCGAGGCGGCGGCGGAGACAGCCGCCCGCCCGCCACGCCGCCCACGAGGCGGCACACGAGACGAGGCAAGAGTAGACAAAGAGCGACACGAGGCTCACTCGAGGCGGCGGCAGAGACAGCCGCCCGCCACGCCACGCCGCCCACGAGGTGGCACACGAGACGAGGCTCGAGTAGACGAAGAGCGACACGAGGCTCACTCGAGGCGGCGTCGGAGACAGCCGCCCGCCTGCCACGCCGCCCACGAGGCGGCACACGAGACGAGGCTCGAGTAGACAAAGAGCGAGACGAGGCTCACTCGAGGCAGCGGCGGAGACAGCCGCCCGCCCGCCACGCCGCCCACAAGGCGGCACACGAGACGAGGCTCGAGTAGACGAAGAGCGAGACGAGGCTCACTCGAGGCGGCGGCAGAGACAGCCGCCCGCCCGCCACACCGCCCACAAGGCGGCAAACGAGACGTGGCGCGCGAGTAGACGAAGAGCGAGACGAGGCTCACTCGAGGCGGCGGCAGAGACAGCCGCCCGCCACGCCACCCCGCCCACGAGGCGGCACACGAGACGAGGCTCGAGTAGACGAAGAGCGAGACGAGGCGCACTCGAGGCGGCGGCAGAGACAGCCGCCCGCCATGCCACGCCGCCCACGAGGCGGCACACGAGACGAGGCTCGAGTAGACGAAGAGCGAGACGAGGCGCACTCGAGGCGGCGGCAGAGACAGCCGCCCACCCGCCACGCCGCCCACGAGGCGGCACACGAGACGAGGCTCGAGTAGACGAAGAGCTAGACAGGCTCACTCGAGGCGGCGGCAGAGACAGCCGCCCGCGCGCCACGCCGCCCGCGAGGCGGCACACGAGACGAGGCTCGAGTAGACAAAGAGCGAGACGAGGCTCACTCGAGGCGGCGGCAGAGGCAGCCGCCCGCCCGCCACGCCGCCCACGAGGCGGCACACGAGACGAGGCTCGAGTAGACGAAGAGCGAGACGAGGCTCACTCGAGGCGGCGGCAGAGACAGCCGCCCGCCCGCCACCCCTCCCACGAGGCGGCACACGAGACGAGGCTTGAGTAGACGAAGAGCGAGACGAGGCTCACTCGAGGCGGCGGCAGAGACAGCCGCCCGCCCGCCACGCCGCCCACGAGGCGGCACACGAGGCGAGGCAAGAGTAGACAAAGAGCGAGACGAGGCTCACTCGAGGCGGCGGCAGAGACAGCCGCCCGCCACGCCACCCCGCCCACGAGGCGGCACACGAGACGAGGCTTGAGTAGACGAAGAGCGAGACGAGGCTCACTCGAGGCGGCGGCAGAGACAGCCGCCCGCCCGCCACGCCGCCCACGAGGCGGCACACGAGACGAGGCTCGAGTAGACAAAGAGCGAGACGAGGCTCACTCGAGGCGGCGGCAGAGACAGCCGCCCGCCCGCCACGCCGCCCACGAGGCGGCACACGAGACGAGGCTCGAGTAGACAAAGAGCGAGACGAGGCGCACTCGAGGCGGAGGCAGAGACAGCCGCCCGCCCGCCACGCCGCCCACGAGGCGGCACACGAGACGAGGCTCGAGTAGACGAAGAGCGAGACGAGGCTCACTCGAGGCGGCGGCAGAGACGGCCGCCCGCCCGCCACGCCGCCCACGAGGTGGCACACGAGGCGTGGCTCGAGTAGACGAAGAGCGAGACGAGGCTCACTCGAGGCGGCGGCAGAGACAGCCGCCCGCCACGCCACCCCGCCCACGAGGCGGCACACGAGACGAGGCTCGAGTAGACGAAGAGCGAGACGAGGCGCACTCGAGGCGGCGGCAGAGACAGCCGCCCGCCCGCCACGCCGCGCACGAGGCGGCACACGAGGCGAGGCTCGAGTAGACGAAGAGCGAGACGAGGCTCACTCGAGGCGGCGGCGGAGGCAGCCGCCCGCCCGCCACGCCGCCCACGAGGTGGCACACGAGACGAGGCTCGAGTAGACGAAGAGCGAGACGAGGCTCACTCGAGGCGGCGGCGGAGGCAGCCGCCCGCCAGCCACGCCGCCCACGAGGCGGCACACGAGACGAGGCTCGAGTAGACGAAGAGCGAGACGAGGCTCACTCGAGGCGGCGGCGGAGACAGCCGCCCGCCCGCCACGCCGCCCACGAGGCGGCACACGAGACGAGGCTCGAGTAGACGAAGAGCGAGACGAGGCTCACTCGAGGCGGCGGCAGAGACAGCCGCCCGCCACGCCACGCCGCTCACGAGGTGGCACACGAGACGAGGCTCGAGTAGACGAAGAGCGAGACGAGGCTCACTCGAGGCGGCCTCGAGGAGACGAAGAGCGAGACGAGGCTCACTCGAGGCGGGAGGCAGAGACAGCCGCCCGCCACGCCACGCCGCCCACGAGGCGGCACACGAGACGAGGCTCGAGTAGACGAAGAACGAGACGAGGCTCACTCGAGGCGGCGGCAGAGACAGCCGCCCGCCACGCCACGCCGCCCACAAGGCGGCACACGAGACGAGGCTCGAGTAGACGAAGAGCGAGACGAGGCGCACTCGAGGCGGCGGCAGAGACAGCCGCCAACCCGCCACGCCGCCCACGAGGCGGCACACGAGACGAGGCTCGAGTAGACGAAGAGCGAGACGAGGCTCACTCGAGGCGGCGGCAGAGACGGCCGCCCGCGCGCTACGCCGCCCACGAGGCGGCACACGAGACGAGGCTCGAGTAGACAAAGAGCGAGACGAGGCTCACTCGAGGCGGCGGCAGAGGCAGCCACCGGCCACGCCACGCCGCCCACGAGGCGGCACACGAGACGAGGCTCGAGTAGACAAAGAGCGAGACGAGGCTCACTCGAGGCGGCGGCAGAGACAGCCGCCCGCCCGCCACGCCGCCCACGAGGCGGCACACGAGACGAGGCTCGAGTAGACGAAGGGCGAGACGAGGCTCACTCGAGGCGGCGGCAGAGACAGCCGCCCGCCCGCTACGCCGCCCACGAGGCGGCACACGAGACGAGGCTCGAGTAGACGAAGAACGAGACGAGGCTCACTCGAGGCGGCGGCAGAGACAGCCGCCCGCCACGCCACGCCGCTCACGAGGTGGCACACGAGACGAGGCTCGAGTAGACGAAGAGCGAGACGAGGCTCACTCGAGGCGGCCTCGAGGAGACGAAGAGCGAGACGAGGCTCACTCGAGGCGGGAGGCAGAGACAGCCGCCCGCCACGCCACGCCGCCCACGAGGCGGCACACGAGACGAGGCTCGAGTAGACGAAGAACGAGACGAGGCGCACTCGAGGCGGCGGCAGAGACAGCCGCCCGCCACGCCACGCCGCCCACAAGGCGGCACACGAGACGAGGCTCGAGTCGACAAAGAGCGAGACGAGGCGCACTCGAGGCGGCGGCAGAGACAGCCGCCAACCCGCCACGCCGCCCACGAGGCGGCACACGAGACGAGGCTCGAGTAGACGAAGAGCGAGACGAGGCTCACTCGAGGCGGCGGCAGAGACGGCCGCCCGCGCGCTACGCCGCCCACGAGGCGGCACACGAGACGAGGCTCGAGTAGACAAAGAGCGAGACGAGGCTCACTCGAGGCGGCGGCAGAGGCAGCCGCCGGCCACGCCACGCCGCCCACGAGGCGGCACACGAGACGAGGCTCGAGTAGACAAAGAGCGAGACGAGGCTCACTCGAGGCGGAGGCGGAGACAGCCGCCCGCCCGCCACGCCGCCCACGAGGCGGCACACGAGACGAGGCTCGAGTAGACGAAGAGCGAGACGAGGCTCACTCGAGGCGGCGGCAGAGACAGCCGCCCGCCCCCCACGCCGCCCACGAGGTGGCACACGAGGCGTGGCTCGAGTAGACGAAGAGCGAGACGAGGCTCACTCGAGGCGGCGGCAGAGACGGCCGCCCGCGCGCTACGCCGCCCACGAGGCGGCACACGAGACGAGGCTCGAGTAGACGAAGGGCGAGACGAGGCTCACTCGAGGCGGAGGCAGAGACAGCCGCCCGCCCGCCACGCCGCCCACGAGGCGGCACACGAGACGAGGCTCGAGTAGACGAAGAGCGAGACGAGGCTCACTCGAGGCGGCGGCAGAGACAGCCGCCCGCCCCCCACGCCGCCCACGAGGTGGCACACGAGGCGTGGCTCGAGTAGACGAAGAGCGAGACGAGGCTCACTCGAGGCGGCGGCAGAGACGGCCGCCCTTGCGCTACGCCGCCCACGAGGCGGCACACGAGACGAGGCTCGAGTAGACAAAGAGCGAGACGAGGCTCACTCGAGGCGGCGGCAGAGGCAGCCGCCGGCCACGCCACGCCGCCCACGAGGCGGCACACGAGACGAGGCTCGAGTAGACAAAGAGCGAGACGAGGCTCACTCGAGGCGGCGGCAGAGACAGCCGCCCGCCCGCCACGCCGCCCACGAGGCGGCACACGAGACGAGGCTCGAGTAGACGAAGGGCGAGACGAGGCTCACTCGAGGCGGCGGCAGAGACAGCCGCCCGCCCGCTACGCCGCCCACGAGGTGGCACACGAGACGAGGCTCGAGTAGACAAAGAACGAGACGAGGCTCACTCGAGGCGGAGGCAGAGACAGCCGCCCGCCCGCCACGCCGCCCACGAGGCGGCACACGAGACGAGGCTCGAGTAGACGAAAGCGAGACGAGGCTCACTCGAGGCGGCGGCAGAGACAGCCGCCCGCCCGCCACGCCGCCCACGAGGCGGCACACGAGGCGTGGCTCGAGTAGACGAAGAGCGAGACGAGGCTCACTCGAGGCGGCGGCAGAGACAGCCGCCCGCCACGCCACCCCGCCCACGAGGCGGCACACGAGACGAGGCTCGAGTAGACGAAGAGCGAGACGAGGCGCACTCGAGGCGGCGGCAGAGACAGCCGCCCGCCCGCCACGCCGCCCAGGAGGTGGCCCATGAGACGAGGCTCGAGTAGACGAAGAGCGAGACGAGGCCCCCTCGAGGCGGGGGGGGAGACAGCCGCCCGCCCGCCACGCCGCCCAGGAGGGGGCACACGAGACGAGGCTCGAGTAGACGAAGAGCGAGACGAGGCTCCCTCGAGGCGGCGGCAGAGACAGCCGCCCGCCCGCCACGCCGCCCAGGAGGTGGCCCACGAGGCGTGGCTCGAGTAGACGAAGAGCGAGACGAGGCTCACTCGAGGCGGGAGGCAGAGACAGCCGCCCGCCACGCCACCCCGCCCACGAGGCGGCACACGAGACGAGGCTCGAGTAGACGAAGAGCGAGACGAGGCGCACTCGAGGCGGCGGCAGAGACAGCCGCCCGCCCCCCCCCCCCCCGCCACGCCGCGCACGAGGCGGCACACGAGGCGAGGCTCGAGTAGACAAAGAGCGAGACGAGGCTCACTCGAGGCGGCGGCGGAGGCAGCCGCCCGCTCGCCACGCCGCCCACGAGGCGGCACACGAGACGAGGCTCGAGTAGACGAAGAGCGAGACGAGGCTCACTCGAGGCGGCGGCAGAGACAGCCGCCCGCCAGCCACGCCGCCCACGAGGCGGCACACGAGACGAGGCTCGAGTAGACGAAGAGCGAGACGAGGCTCACTCGAGGCGGCGGCGGAGACAGCCGCCCGCCCGCCACGCCGCCCACGAGGCGGCACACGAGACGAGGCTCGAGTAGACGAAGAGCGAGACGAGGCTCACTCGAGGCGGCGGCAGAGACAGCCGCCCGCCACGCCACGCCGCTCACGAGGTGGCACATGAGACGAGGCTCGAGTAGACCAAGAGCGAGACGAGGCGCACTCGAGGCGGCGGCAGAGACGGCTGCCCGCGCGCTACGCCGCCCACGGGGCGGCACACGAGACGAGGCTCGAGTAGACAAAGAGCGAGACGAGGCTCACTCGAGGCGGCGGCAGAGGCAGCCACCGGCCACGCCACGCCGCCCACGAGGCGGCACACGAGACGAGGCTCGAGTAGACAAAGAGCGAGACGAGGCTCACTCGAGGCGGCGGCAGAGACAGCCGCCCGCCCGCCACGCCGCCCACGAGGCGGCACACGAGACGAGGCTCGAGTAGACGAAGGGCGAGACGAGGCTCACTCGAGGCGGCGGCAGAGACAGCCGCCCGCCCGCCACGCCGCCCACGAGGCGGCACACGAGACGAGGCTCGAGTAGACGAAGAACGAGACGAGGCTCACTCGAGGCGGCGGCAGAGACAGCCGCCCGCCACGCCACGCCGCCCACGAGGCGGCACACGAGACGAGGCTCGAGTAGACGAAGAGCGAGACGAGGCTCACTCGAGGCGGCCTCGAGGAGACGAAGAGCGAGACGAGGCTCACTCGAGGCGGGAGGCAGAGACAGCCGCCCGCCACGCCACGCCGCCCACGAGGCGGCACACGAGACGAGGCTCGAGTAGACGAAGAGCGAGACGAGGCTCACTCGAGGCGGCGGCAGAGACAGCCGCCCGCCACGCCACGCCGCCCACAGGGCGGCACACGAGACGAGGCTCGAGTAGACGAAGAGCGAGACGAGGCGCACTCGAGGCGGCGGCAGAGACAGCCGCCAACCCGCCACGCCGCCCACGAGGCGGCACACGAGACGAGGCTCGAGTAGACGAAGAGCGAGACGAGGCTCACTCGAGGCGGCGGCAGAGACGGCCGCCCGCCCGCTACGCCGCCCACGAGGCGGCACACGAGACGAGGCTCGAGTAGACAAAGAGCGAGACGAGGCTCACTCGAGGCGGCGGCAGAGGCAGCCGCCCGCCACGCCACGCCGCCCACGAGGCGGCACACGAGACGAGGCTCGAGTAGACAAAGAGCGAGACGAGGCTCACTCGAGGCGGCGGCAGAGACAGCCGCCCGCCCGCCACTCCGCCCACGAGGCGGCAAACGAGACGAGGCTCGAGTAGACGAAGGGCGAGACGAGGCTCACTCGAGGCGGCGGCAGAGACAGCCGCCCGCCACGCCACGCCGC
>NW_005196517.1:0-1486 GCF_000372725.1 Emiliania huxleyi CCMP1516 | reverse complement strand
TAAGTTACAACGAAAAGAAAAAGAAAGGGAAGGGGCTCCACTCTGCAGGGCAGGAGGGCAGAAAGAACACCCGGCCCGGCCAACGCCACAGGTGGTCACCCAAAGGCGAGCACAAGGGGAGGGAGGCCTTCAAGTAGGGGCAAAGAGCGAGACGAGGCGCACTCGAGGCGGCGGCAGAGACAGCCGCCAACCCGCCACGCCGCCCACGAGGCGGCACACGAGACGAGGCTCGAGTAGACGAAGAGCGAGACGAGGCTCACTCGAGGCGGCGGCAGAGACGGCCGCCCGCGCGCTACGCCGCCCACGAGGCGGCACACGAGACGAGGCTTGAGTAGACAAAGAGCGAGACGAGGCTCACTCGAGGCGGCGGCAGAGGCAGCCGCCGGCCACGCCACGCCGCCCACGAGGCGGCACACGAGACGAGGCTCGAGTAGACAAAGAGCGAGACGAGGCTCACTCGAGGCGGCAGCAGAGACAGCCGCCCGCCCGCCACGCCGCCCACAAGGCGGCACACGAGACGAGGCTCTAGTAGACGAAGAGCGAGACGAGGCGCACTCGAGGCGGCGGCAGAGACAGCCGCCAACCCGCCACGCCGCCCACGTCGAGGCGGCGGCAGAGACAGCCGCCCGCCACGCCACCCCGCCCGCGAGGCGGCACACGAGACGAGGCTCGAGTAGACGAAGAGCGAGGCGAGGCGCACTCGAGGCGGCCTCGAGGAGACGAAGAGCGAGACGAGGCTCACTCGAGGCGGGAGGCAGAGACAGCCGCCCGCCACGCCACGCCGCCCACGAGGCGGCACACGAGACGAGGCTCGAGTAGACGAAGAGCGAGACGAGGCTCACTCGAGGCGGCGTCGGAGACAGCCGCCCGCCATGCCACGCCGCCCACAGGGCGGCACACGAGACGAGGCTCGAGTAGACGAAGAGCGAGACGAGGCGCACTCGAGGCGGCGGCAGAGACAGCCGCCAACCCGCCACGCCGCCCACGAGGCGGCACACGAGACGAGGCTCGAGTACACGAAGAACGAGACGAGGCTCACTCGAGGCGGCGGCAGAGACAGCCGCCCGCCACGCCACGCCGCCCACAAGGCGGCACACGAGACGAGGCTCTAGTAGACGAAGAGCGAGACGAGGCGCACTCGAGGCGGCGGCAGAGACAGCCGCCAACCCGCCACGCCGCCCACGTCGAGGCGGCGGCAGAGACAGCCGCCCGCCACGCCACCCCGCCCGCGAGGCGGCACACGAGACGAGGCTCGAGTAGACGAAGCGCGAGGCGAGGCGCACTTGAGGCGGCCTCGAGGAGACGAAGAGCGAGACGAGGCTCACTCGAGGCGGGAGGCAGAGACAGCCGCCCGCCACGCCACGCCGCCCACGAGGCGGCACACGAGACGAGGCTCGAGTAGACGATGAGCGAGACGAGGCTCACTCGAGGCGGCGGCAGAGACAGCCGCCCGCCATGCCACGCCGCCCACAGGGCGGCACACGAG
>NW_005196518.1:0-1360 GCF_000372725.1 Emiliania huxleyi CCMP1516 | reverse complement strand
TAAGGGCCTCGCGTGTCCGCCATTTATCCCCGTGACCCCCAAAACTCGTGATACCCGTACCCGACGAGTCTCGAGCTTCAGCTGGTCTAACCATCATGCCGCTCTCGGCACCGCAGCGGCGCGAGCGCCGCGCCGCGCAGCGCGCTGCCGAGGCTCAGGACGCGGCTCGCGGGCAGCGCAACCGCCCGGCGCCGAGCCGGTGCTAGGCCGCCTCCGCTGCGCCTGCTTCCTTGCGCGCCGCTGGACGTCGGCCGAGAAGACCGCTTCCCTCTGGGGACCCGACTCCGCGAAGATCGCGCGCGCGTCGTGAGTGGCGGCGCGCGCGCGATCTCCGTTCCCGGGCACGCCGGTCGCAGTGGCATGGGCTCCCAGGCTCAAAAGCGCTCCCGTCAACAGCGAGCGAGCGCCGCCGCTGCTCCTCCTCCCGCCGCCGCTCACCGAGACTCGGTGCCGCCGCTCGCCGCCGCCGCCGCCGCCGCCGCCGCCGCCTCGCGCCTCGCCTCCGTCACCACCGCCCTCCATCTCGCAGCGGCGCGTCCCTCTGATGGCGCGGGCGCCTCGCTCACCGGCGCCTCGCCGCCGCCCCCCCCCCCTTCTCGCGCCGCTCCGCTCGTGGCCGCCGCGTCCCCTGTCAATCCCGCCGCCTCCCCTGTCATCCCGCCGCCCGCACCACCGCCGCCACCGCCTCGCGCCTCGCCGCCGCCGCCACCGACCGCCCTCCCCTGCGCCGCTGAGCGCGGTGCAGGGGGCGAGCCCCCGCTGCGCAGCCTCACCGCAGTGCACTCTGCGCTCTCCGCGCCCCTGACGATTAGTGAGGAGGTGGTGTTGCACAGCATGGAGCTCGGCGAGCGTTTAGCGAGCCCCTCAGCTAGTTGCTGTAAAATTCTCTTGCTGCCGGCTGTCCGCCGACACCTGCTTTTTCCCCATCGACACCGATGCTCCTCGCTACTGCCCACGCCGTGTCCGGCTTCCACGTGGGATCGCACGTGACGTCTGTCGCTGCCCAAGCCGGCGCTCTGCGCTCGCTGCATCGGTTGTGTCTGGCAGAGACGTCCAGCGGAGTGGACGTCTCGTTGGAGCCGACGTCAGCCGGCGCGGACTGCGGCTGCGCAGAGCCGCAGGGCGTGGTGATGAATGACGTCCGCGTGACGGGCCGCAAGCTACGCAGTATGGTGCTCGCGAACGCCGACGGCAACCGCGAGCCTGTGTGCAGCGCGATTGGCGACGAGGGCAAGGCGGTGGTGATCTTCCTCCGCCACCTCGGGTGACCGCTGTGCTGGGACTACGCGCTCAACTGGCAGCGCGAGACGCCGCGTCTCGCCGCCGCCGGCGTCGCGGGTCCGCTCTTCATCTCTGTCGG
>NW_005196519.1:0-1360 GCF_000372725.1 Emiliania huxleyi CCMP1516 | reverse complement strand
GACGAGCTGGGCTTGTGGCGCTCAGCTAGGTCATGCACACCCTCTGGGCGCTGAGCTGAGTGGAGCGAGTGGAGGGCTGGAGCGTGGAGGCGAGAGTGTAGTGGAGCCGAGCGGAGCCGAGCGGAGCCGAGCGGAGCCGAACAGAGCTGCCACCGCGCCATCAGCGCGCCATCTGGCGCTTAAGTCTTAAGACTTAGGGATCTCTCGAACGAAAAACTCGAACACGCACTCCAAGGCGTGAGAGAGAGAGACAGAGACAGAGAGTGTGTGTTTTTTGTCGTGTGAGTGCCCCCCCCCCCCCCCCACACATGCAACATGCACAACAACAAACAAACACATGCACATGCACATGCACATGCAACATGTTTTTTTCTGTCTGTTTTCGCCCCTCTCGCTGCACTGGCGAGGTACTCCCACGGCCACGCCTCTCGAGGTTTTTATCTGGCCGAGTCAACCCGACTCCCGAGTGCTGGGTTCCGGCGGCTCCTACCCAGATAGGGGGTCTGTTCCACCATGACTCGCGCCAAAACGCCCTACCTACCTACCTATCCCCAGGCCGCGCAGCGAAGCGAAAAAAGACGAAAATAGGGGGTACCTACCTGTTGTAGGTAGGGCCCTCTGGGGCGGTCAAAACCGGACCTACCTACCTATTGCATAGGGTGTCACCGTGGTTTTGTTAGTTAGGAAGGGGAAGAACAGCCAGGCTCGGACTGGACACCAACCGTGGCCCACAGACCCCCTATCTGGGTAGAGCCGGAACCCTGGGGACCCGCCCTAGGGTGCCTTGGCGGTCCAGCCCTTCGGCGCCCCGCGGCTATCACGTGCAGCGCGCGCATTATTCTCTCCCTCCACCCTTTCGTGACGTCGGCCCTCGCCCGCGCTTCCATGCCGACGCAAAAGTCACTCATCGTTTTTGACCTCGACGCGTGCTGCTGGATGCCCGAGATGTACCAGCTCTGGGGTGGAGGCGCTCCGTTCAAGCAGGTCACGGCAGCGCCCAACAACGTGCTGACAGACACCTCGGGCACGCGCTGCCGCCTGCTCGGTGACGTCGCCGCCTGCTGGGCCGCGTGCCATTCACGCATGCAGGCCGGCGAGCCGCTGCTGGTCGGCGTGGCGAGCCGCTCGGATGAGCCGGCGTGGGCGCGCGAGTGCCTCAACAAATTCATGGTGGCGGAGGGCGTGAGCATGATGGACGTTGTCGGGGAGGAGCTCTGCGAGATCTACAAGGGGAGCAAGCGTCAGCACTTTGCCGCGCTGCAGCAGAAGACGGGGATACCCTACTCGCGCATGTGCTTCTTCGACGACGACACGGCCAACATCCGCGACGTCAGCACTTTGGGCGTTCACTGCGTGTACA
>NW_005196520.1:0-1360 GCF_000372725.1 Emiliania huxleyi CCMP1516 | reverse complement strand
GGAGGGATGGGAGAACGGCACGCCGCCACCACACAGGCATTTTAAGGAGAGGGGTGTGGTGCGCTAGCCGTCGCCCACCCTTGGGCGTCCGCCTCTTCCTATCTCACTTCGCAGTCTCTCTCCGATTCTCGCTGCAACCTTCGTGCCACCTCGCGATCTCCCCCTTCTCGTCGTGCTCTCCCTTGTCGCATCTTCCTCTGTCGCGTCGCTCTCCTCTGCCTCGTTCTGCGCCGCCGCCGCCGCCTGCCGTTCCCTTGTTCTCTCGGCTTCTTTCGCCTTTCGGCGCAGCTCCGCCCTCCTTGCTGCATATCCTGGCCCCTCGAGTCTATCGAGCTCTCCTCGCGCAAGGATGACTCTTCTGACGCCCACTGCGATCATTTGCCGCCCAGTCATGTCGTTGCTCAGGTCCACTCTCTCTTCGAACACTTGTGCCTTCACGGATGATGCCGGCGCTGGGGTCCCCTTCGGGTGCATCGTGACGGCTGACAACGGGATTTCCACTGGTTCGTCCTCCTCGGAGTCGTCTTCCCCCGCTGCCTTCCGCTCGGCTCTACGTTCGGTACGTTCGGCGTGGCTCACCCTCCATGCCGTGAACAGGCGCTTTATCCACCCTATATTCTTCTCTCGTTCCTCTGCCCGTGCCTTGGTCTTGTCGTTGTTTCGCATCCATGTCTGTATGGCAGTCGAGGCTGCCTTCCCCACTACCTGTAGTTCACTCGTCACCTCCCCCGAAGTGCTGCGATCGGGGGTGGCCCATTTGTTTTTTCCTTTCTTTTTTTGGGCCCTGTGGGCACCCTACCCTTGTCGTGCCAGCGTTGCCGCGATGTCAAAGAATTCGGTGCTGAGTGCATTGCCGTTCTTAACGGAGTCGCTTAGGCGGCTCCGGTGGTGTGCCTGTGATAGTACTAGCACGCGCCAGTTCGCACCTGTGTCGAGCCTGTAAGAAAGAAAGAAAACAGACAACCCAAGGGCCTGTGTGCTGTTAGACAGCGCAGTTTAAATTCTTTTGTTCTGCTGCTTGCGGCGCGAGCAACATCTCACGGCCCACCATGGCAAGCATCGACAAGGACAAGCAGCTCGAGTACAACCTCGCCGTGCTCAAGCGGAGGGACGCGGCCATCACCGAGGTGCTCAAGATGGCCGGGCACGTGGTGCTCTATCAGTTTAACGAGGACAGCCAGTCGTGGGACCTCAAGAAGGCGCGCACGCAGCCGCCCGCCAGAGGCCGCCCCCGCCCTCACCTCCGCCACCGAGCCCGCCGCCTCTCTCCCCTCCCCCACCATCCCCGCCGCCTCCATCGCCCCACCCACCATCGCCCCCACCCGCATCGCCTCCACCACCTACCGCCACCGCCACCTCA
>NW_005196521.1:0-1360 GCF_000372725.1 Emiliania huxleyi CCMP1516 | reverse complement strand
AACGTCGCTCCGCTCGAGCCTCGACGTGTCTTAACCGCTAAAACGTAAAAGCCACTTCCGCGCACGTGTGTGTAATACTGAGTCTCGGTCGGTCTCTGCACTCTGGCGCGTGTTACAGACATCCTTGTGGCTTGTGCGCGCGTGTCGCGAAACGCGTACAAGCTTTTGATGCCAAACGCAACGATGTATGGGGACATCCGGGGAGAGCGTCGTGAGCGATTGCGTGTTCTCCACAATAAGGTGCATGATGCAGTTCAGACGCCCATTCACGCTGGGCGTCGTCGCGCCCCGCGCCCTGCCCCCCCTCCGGCCGCCCCCACCCGCCTTCTCCTCTTCACCTCCTCCTTTTCGAGCAGCTCGTTGTTCAGGCTCTTGAGGCGTGTCCGGTCTAGGACATCCTCCTCGGGGCCTGGGGACGCGACGTCAGGGGTGGGACGAGAGGGCGCCCGAGTGGTGGGGACACAGCAGGACGTGACGGGCTACGGAGGCCTAGGCGTGTCTCAAAAGGCATGTTTCGTGGCGCACCTTCCACCTCGCGGTCCTCCTCCACCACCGTGTCCTCCTCCGCATCCAGGCGGACTCGCAAGTTGCTCTTGGCCGTCGAGAGGTCGGGCGCGCCCGCTGAAGCGTGCGCGCCACCGCGCGACGCGAGCAGCTTCTAGGGCGGGCCCTTTCGGGCTCGGGCCGCCCTCTCGCCCGCACCTCTGCGGGGCTTGCACGTGCCTGAGTCGGTGCCGGTGCGCAAGTCACGTGCCCAGTGGACCACGAGCGCTGGCTGCTTCGCTTTTTGCGCGACGCGCAGTGTGGACGCGCGCCGCCCAGCGCCGAACCTGCCCGAGCCAGATTACTTTTTGATACCTAGGTACCACAGTTCGCAGATTCGCTGCGATGCCCCCGAGGCCTTGCGGGTTCCTGCCCACCCTGGGCGAGTACACAAACGTGGCGCAAGAAAAACATAATCGCGCACGCTCCAAGTGCACACTAGCTCCGAGTAGAGGGCGGATCTGGCCCGGCAAGCGTGGAAGAAAGCACGGCGCCTCACCGGAGATCGTGTGTGTGTGTGTGTGTGTGTGTGTGTGTGTGTGTGTGTGTGTGTGTGTGTGTGTGTGTGTGTGTGTGTGTGTGTGTGTGTGTGTGTGTGTGTGTGTGTGTGTGTGTGTGTGTGTGTGTGTGTGTGTGTGTGTGTGGTGGTTTGTGTGGGGGGGTTGTGTTGGTTGTGTGTTTTTTTGGGTGCTTTTGTTTTGTCTTTCGCTCGCGGTGAGATTCTTTTTGCGTGTTTGTTGGGGGTTGTTTCGCGCGTTGGATCCGCGTGTGCTGTCTTTCGTGTTTTGTTTTCCGCGCCCTCTCTCTGCTCGCCCCC
>NW_005196522.1:0-1360 GCF_000372725.1 Emiliania huxleyi CCMP1516 | reverse complement strand
CGGGACCTAAGTCGATATCCGTCTCAAGGCTTACAACCGAGCGGATCGGATAAGCCCGCGATGCTCTACCTCTGATTGAGCCGTTTCCGCTATTTTCGCATGGGGGGCTTATGCGTTTCTGGCCATGATCGTAAAGATGTGGAGCCAAGGCTGTTCCCGCCGAGCTCGACATACGTTTCCCCTTAAAGCGGAAGGAGGGAGGGCGCTTGCGAGGGGGCAAGTCAACGCGAGTCCACACGCGGGGTGCATCCGTCTACTCGGCGGGGTCGCAGCTGCCTCTGGAAGGCACCGAGATGTACCTTTTTCGCGCAATGGTCAAAATCAAGGTTTTGTAACGCGAGCTGTGCCACAGTGAAATGGAACTAGCCAAAGTGGACGCAGTTTGCCGGGCTCCGCGCACGACACAAGTGAAACGAGTGTATCGCTTCGACGGATCGACCGTGCTTATTATCAAGGCCGATATGACGTACACAGTGACACAACAGACGACACATATTCTCCCACCCGCCGGGCCGCCAAAACGCTCTCGACGAGAGCCACAAGAAGCCGCCAGTGGCGAGTGCCGAGTGCGATTGTGTGTTTGGATTTCCATATCCTCTAGCCCGTCGCGCCTGCGGCGATCGATCGTCGCCGGGCCTCCTGCACCGCCTTCTGGTTGTAGACACCGCTGCGCAAAATGAAGCTCAGAACGGCGGGGGGCATCAGTCCGTCCACCAGGTCCAGGTTGACCTCATTGCTACCAATCGCTTCTCTTATGTGTAGAGAGTTGCCCATGCGCTTCCGGAGCTGCGTGGATGAAATGTCGGTCGTCACAAATTTCATCCCTCCCGCCATGGTGAGCATGTTGAAGCGCGGACCGAACGCAGACAGGTCCTCAATGTCGTATCCCGGACGGTGGAGCACGAGAAAGTCAAACTCGGTCACCAGTTTGTCGCCCGTGACGATGCGACCCTTGCCAGTCGGGTCGGCGGGGTCTCTAGATTCCCACGTTCTCAAATCGGTCCCAGGTTGAAGCCAGTCTGACCCTACGACAAACAGAAAGTCGACGTCGGCGTGCTTTCGACGCAGCCTGCAGAGAGTATCATAGGTTGCCAATGACTCTTCCTCATACGTTTCGATGTCGCACACCCGAACACGGACGGGTATACGGGACTGGCAGTCAGTACATACATTTGTAGTGCCGGACCGTCCTGAGCGGGTTGTAAAATTCTTTTTCCTCTCACGAGGCGCGCTACCGTGGTGTACCTGTGTTGTTAGTGCCAGTGCGCGCCACTGTGAAGCCCGCAAGAATTCTTTTCGAGGCTTCGGAGCTTGGCATGCTTGACCAGGGCAAGCGTGCCTTCCTCGCTCTCTCCAGCTC
>NW_005196523.1:0-1360 GCF_000372725.1 Emiliania huxleyi CCMP1516 | reverse complement strand
AAGGTGAGAAGGTTCGTGGCAGCTTGGTGCAAGCTTCCTCGGTCTCCGCGGGCGCCGCAACCCCGGCTCATGTTCCGAGCGCGTCTTTGGCGCGTGCTCGGCGGGCTGCCGGCAGGTGACGTTGTACGTCAAGCGCCGCCGCCCCTGCAGGTGCGCGAAGTCCGCGTCGAACACGTGGTGCAGCAGCCGAGGCACCTCCTCCGGCAGCAGCCCGCCGTCGGCCGTCTGCTCGGCCAGCCGCGCCGCCGTCCAAAAGGCGGCCTGCACCGTCTCACCGTCGAGGGCTGCGCCGCCGCCCAGGAGGGCGCAGAGCATGCCTGACCAGGACACGCCGTGCACACAATCACAAGAGAGGCGTGGAGAGAGCGCCGCCGCGCAGGAGGGCGGAGCGAGCATGCCGGCATCCCCTTGGCCGAGGGCCATCTTGAGCGGCTGTGACCCCTCACCTAGGCACCACCCCACGGACCGGTCGCTGCGATCATGCGAGGGGCTGCACTTTCGGGCGACAGCAGGCCTGACGGCGAGGAGGCGTCTGCGCCGCTTGAAACGAGCAACTCTGCGAGCTCGTGCTGGCCCATCTCAACCGCGGCATGGAGCGGCGTGCTGCCGCCCATATTGGCGGCGTTCGGGTCAGCGCCGTGCGCCAGCAGCAGCGCTGCAATCTCGCGGTGTCCTTTCAGGGCTGCGATGTGCAGCGGCGTGCTTCGCCTGGCGTTGAGCTCGTTGCTCGAGAGGCCAGCGCTGAGGAGCAGGTCGACCGCGCTCATGTCGCCAGCTGCAGCGGCGTCGTGAAGGGAGTAGGTTGGTGCCGGCAGGCCACCATTGCGAGCGCTCACCGCGGCGAGCGCGAGCGAGAATGGCGAGGCTGTGAGGAGCAGCAACCCTGATGGTGGTCGCCGACGACGGCTGCACGTTGATGGCATCTTGCGCAGAGTCAGTGGCACTGCTAGTGACGGATACGTGTGAGCCTCGGCTTGCCCGTGACGAGCGGCCCAGGTCAGCAGCGTGTCCTGCTTGTGCGTCCGGGTCGGGGTGTGTGTTTGCTGGACGAGATCAGCAGACACGCTGAAAAAAAAAGTTTCCAAGCTCTCTCTCCTGCTCCTCACTCAGGGGGGTCGTGCCGCCGCCCCTGCCACCCCTGTGTCAGTGTGCCGGTAGCGAGAGACTGCCAGCGACAAGCTGGAGGCAGGTCGCTAGACTGAGATGAGACCGCCAGTGGATGTGGGAGTCCACCGAGCACCGCGCTGCGAGCCTGTCGTGTCCCTTGTCAGGAGCAGGAGAGCCCCACCTGTCCCCCTAGATCGTCCTTCCAAAATCCTGCTCGTGCAGGTGGGGACCCTGTACCTCGTCCCATCCCTCG
>NW_005196524.1:0-1360 GCF_000372725.1 Emiliania huxleyi CCMP1516 | reverse complement strand
TGATGTACACCGGGCCGTTGCAGCCGATGGGGCAGCTCCACGGGATCGGCAGGGAGTTCGGTGGCGGGACACAACCGTTGCCTGCATGCATTGTTCGGGAGGCCGGCGAAGGCGCGATCACACAAGATGAGCGCAGAGGCGACGTCGGGCCGACGCGAGCAAACAAGACGAGGCGGATGGATCGGCGCCTCACTCACTGGCAGTGCATCTACTGCCGGCGCGAGACGCGGAACGATGCACGGGCGACGAGGTGCTGGAACTGCGATGGCGAGAAGGAGCAGCTGCGTGACGCGGACAGTGAGGGGCGCGAGGCGGCGCGCCGCGGGCAACGTGCGAAGGAGTACGCTGGCAGATCGCTGAACGCGCTCGGCGCTGGCACGTCGCTGGTGCCGCGAGCCGCGCAGGGAGTGTTCGAGCGGGCGCGGTTGGAAGTGCTCGTGCACTGGGAGACGCAGCAGCTCGAGCAGTACACGGGGGCGGCTTCTTACCGAAAGGAGGAATGCATGCTCGGGGTGATGGAGTCGTACTACGTCGTGCAGACGGGCGCTCGGGTGAGCGCTGTACCGTGCGTATGGGTAAGCGAGAAAAAGAAAGAAAGAAAGAAAACAGACAACCCAAGGGAGGGATGGGAGGACGGCACGCCGCCACCACACAGGGATTTTAAGGAGAGGTGTGTGGTGCGCTAGCCGTCGCCCACCCCGTCAACAGTGCGATAGCCAAGTATCGCACTGTTGGGGCCCGCCAGTAGATGGCGGAGAGGGCGAAGCCGAAGGTGACGAGGCAGCGCATGTGTAGCCAGGCGACGAGCGCGACGTCGTCGCCGTCTTCTTCCCGACCGCATAGTTTTCTTTTTTCGCGACAGCGAAGCCGTTTCCAATCAGAGTTGTCCTTGCAGCACGTCGATCGGCAATAGGCTGCAGCAAAGTAGCTCCACGTGCAGAGGCTCGAGTACAACCCATCGTAGAGGCACTCGCCGGGAAGTCCGTACCAAGGCGGCGCCTGCCAAGCAACGGAAGGGTGCCGGACTCAAAAGCAGCTCTCACGACCGAGGGTGGCGTGCAGGACTAAGAGCAGCTCACTGCCGAGGGTGCAGGACTAAGAGCAGCTCACTGCCGGCGTCTCTCGCTATGTAAAGGGGGAGGAGCGTGTGAGCGCGCGCCTCCCACTCCTTCAACGGCGCACGGTCGCCGTCGGTAGCCTTTCTCAAGCCGCGCAGCCTTGCCGGCGGCCGCAGACTCGTAGCGCTACATTTGCCACGTGGCTGGCGCCTCATCATCCTCCAGGGCGTCATCGCGATGGTTGAGGGCGTCGTCGCGATGGTTGGGTGGCGTGAGGGGCGGGTTGGGTACCAGGTGCGGCA
>NW_005196525.1:0-1360 GCF_000372725.1 Emiliania huxleyi CCMP1516 | reverse complement strand
CAGAAACCCCGCGTTTTTTCTTCTAGTTTGCACCGCCGCCGCCCTCCCCGCTGGGGCAGGCGTGAGGCTGAGGGGGGTAGCGGTAGGGGGTAGCGGACGCGGTAGGGACGTAGGGTACGGGGTGCGGACCCTGAGTTGAACAGGGGTTGTGCGCCAAGCCCTCCTGCTCGGCTCCAGCGAGTAGACAAGTGTTACCATCAACAGAGGAGAAGGATATGACCTCAGGGCTGATGTGACCAAGCGCTGGTAGCGTGGTTTTACCTCACACCCATGGTCTCACAGTGTGCCGGCAGTCGCCGAGCAGTGTCGCTCACACAAGCCGCAGCACGAGTGACTGAGGGCCAGTGAGGGCGAGCCCATCGCTGTCACAGCTGTGGCAGCCGCACAGTAGGCTGTGCCAACTGTGCAGAGCGTATGAGCAGCAGAGGAGCTGCTCTCCAGGCTTCAGGCGCAAAGAGCTGCATGCCACCGAAAGCGCTGTCGAGGTTCGCCGAGCGCGGCGAAATCGGGGGACGCCGTCACCGACGAGCGCGTTGGAGTATTCACTCCGGACAAAGACGGCCACACGCACACGAGCTGCGGTCGTGTGGCCGTCATAGCGGCGAGGCGCGGGACCGTCTGTGGCGAAGTGGGTCGCGTCCCCCGATTTCCTCAACTCAGGGTCCGCTCCCTCTATCATCGGCGGGAGGTTGCGGTTGGGACTTGGGTGGTCGCCCCCTACTCCCCTACCACTCCATTTGGGCGTGTAACGGACGTCTCTTGTGGGAGGCCAACCCCCAACCTCCTACGCCCGTACCCCGCGAAACCTTCCCTACAAACAAAAAAAGAAAACCGTCAGCATGGGCGCCGGCGCTGCCAAGCAGCCGACAGCGCCCCTGCTGGACCGGCTCACAGGCCGAGAGCCCATCCCATCGGACGATCGCTTCTGGCAGGAGCTGCTGGCGTCGGCCGTCTCTTTGCCCGCCGGCAGCTCTGTGGAGGACGTCACCGCCATCTCGAGAGCGTACTGTGCGGAGCTGGTGCGGAACAACCCACGCAGCGGCAACTTTGGGGCGCTGGCGGCTGCGATGGCCGAGCGGCTCGGCCGCGCCACAAGATCGGCGGCGACCGACACTGAGATGCAGCAGGCGTGCGGCGCCGTGTTCCTCCTCCGGACCTTCCTCAAGCACATGCTCGAGACGCTCGAGCCGGAGGACGTGGCCCTGCAGCTGCGGGGGCGCGACGTGGCGGCCGCCGCGCAGGCGCCCGGCTCGGCCTCCGCCGCGGCCGAGCCGGTGCAGGCCCGGCCTCCGGGCGGCTCCGAGGACACCGAGGCGGCTGTCGCGCGGTTGATTGTCGAGGCGCTGCTCGGCGCCGCGGC
>NW_005196526.1:0-1360 GCF_000372725.1 Emiliania huxleyi CCMP1516 | reverse complement strand
AGCCGGCGGCGCTGGTGAGGTAGAGGTCTCTGGAGCTCAGGGTAAGGTCAGCCCCCTCGCGCGGAATGCCCACCACGCGCGGCCATCCGTACGAGAGGCGGGCGAGCAGCGTGCTCCACGGAAAGGCGTCAAATGTCAAGTCGTCATCGAAGGCCAAGAGCGCGCGGTAGGGCTTCCTGGCCCGCCACGGCCACAGCGCCGCCAGAAGCGAGCCCCCCGGGGCAAGGTCATCTTCTCCGCTCTCGAGCAAGTCCATTCTCTGCGCCAGACACGCCCACCGACTCGCATGCAGCAAGATGACATGGTCTGCTGCCGCCTCGGTTGCCTGGCGACGCGCCTGCTCCATTGTGGCAACGCGCTGCACCTCAACGTCACTATTGTACGCTGCAAACTGCTTCTGCATCCACGCTCGCCTCTCAGTCGCTGCATCGGCGTTGATGTACGCGATGGACGTCCTCGTCGGCAGGCTGGGGGCGGATGGCAGGGAAACGGCCATATCCGAGGCCGGCGCCGTGTGACTCGCCTAGTGTGGAGACGCCGTGTACCGTGGGGCCTTGTTGTCCTAGCACGGGAATACCCGTGTGGACTGGAGGTGACAGCAGCACCAGCAGCACCGAGGCCGGCGCCGCAGAACTTTAGAGCGGAGGTTCCGCGAGCCATTGTTTTCTTTCGGTCGTGCGTATCTATAGCTCGATTTTTAAACCTCTTCCGGAAACGGTGCCAACTTTACTCAAGCCACCTGACGGCCGCGAGTCTTGAACGCGATAAGGCACCCTAGAAGCATGAGGGATAGCGAACAAAGGATGGCGCTGCAGGAGAGATCACGACGAGAGTGGGACGGGCGACCGCGAGGGGCGGGATCCGCCAGTTTTTGGAGCCGAAATGATCTCCGCTCCAATCTGACATCTCCGCTGGCGTCCCTTACCACTCGGAGATTCTGCAGGTTCACCTGTCTTCCCACTGCGCCAACGAGGGCATCGCTCCCGTCCGCTTCACGTGGTCGCCGCTCACCGTCAAGCTGCAGCGTCCAACGCACTTTGCGCTCAAAGATGTGTGGGAGATGAGCAAGCCTGTGCGGCTCGACCTCGAGACGCTCAATCCGTCGCCGGGCCGCACGTACCCGGTGCTCAAGACCTGCGTCGAGGTGACGCGGCGGCCAAACTACCACCTTGTCAACGTTGTCTTTCCAATGGCGTGCTTTGTGCTGATGGGCTGCTGTCAGTTTGCGCACGAGACGTCCAATGTAGAAGGACGCTTGGAGTACATGGGGGCGATTGTGCTGACCAGCACGGCGTACAAGATGTCGGTCGCCTCCTCCATCCCGGCCATCGCCTACGTGACGCTTCTCGACAGGTATGTC